>NW_024884822.1:5241584-5272223 GCF_019232065.1 Centrocercus urophasianus | reverse complement strand
AAAAAAAAAAAAAAAAAAAAAAAAAAAAAAGTAAACACACAGGGGAAAAAATAATATAGTAGTTCTGATTAAAAAATAATATAATAGGGTTTGCATTTACACTGAACTTCAGAATTTGAGGTACAAAACATCGCATGAGCCAAAATCCAATACTGGTATCTGAATTTTATGGACAGCTTATACAAACAGCTGCAATTCTGATCTTCCCTAAATTGATGACAGGCCATTTTATAAGAGAAGTCCTGTGATTCTATTTGATTTTAAAATTATATTTAGACTCTTCCTCCAGATCCAGATGGGTGCATGGAAAGTTCCTAAATATCTGATACCATTTCTAGTAACTTTTTCACTTGCATTTTGTTTATGTTCTTGTCATATTGTGTCAGAAAATTAACTATTAAGCAGTTTAACAAACTGTAAATATCTTTTTTATTCCCCACTATACATTTTTCTAACTTCCTACATGAGTGTGGTTCACAATGATTTAGAGACCACACTGCCATAAATATCTCAAAACTATTTTTTTCTTAGCACGAAAAATATTTATTTCTGTATTCAGCTGTATGAAGATGTGTACACGCAAATATTTGGATGATTTCTTCAGATATGTAGAACTTCAAACCACAGAGCTTCCTTCTATGATTCCACTACACTGAGAGTTACTAAGTTTTACTTTTGTCTTTTACTCTGATGAAGCTGAACAAAACAGAAGTAGTGAAATGCTAAATACATTCTTGGACATTGTGATGCTTCAGTACCGCAACTTATTGCACTGGAAACTAGCAATACAAAAATTGTCAATTCAGTAAGTTAGATCTAATTCATTACTCAGAACAAAATTCTAATCTATTATAAAATCTTAGAGGATGCTCTATTTCTTCTAGTAGATTTACCATCAACACTCATTTGGAAATTAGAAAAGGATTCCTCCACCATTTCATCACTTTGTTTGCACTACAGGAGAAATCTGGCAGCCCATTCTATAACAACATGACTAGCACTAGCAAGTGAAAGCACCTTAAAATCAACAACTATTCAGACATCTGCTAATCACTTCTAAGATATTTCTTCATTCTTTTAGGTTATCAAACTGAATTTTATGAGAAGAAACGTTTCTGCTGTCATCACTGCCAGATCTAATTTTTGTTTGTTTTTACTTTCTGTGTTTAAGAACAGTAAAAGGCTTTCAGGATTATTCTAGTGAATAAATATATCTCAGCATATTCAATAGTCCACGCTTAAACTTCCCACATTTATCTCACCTCAATTAAAACAGCCACTCTGCTTAAAGCAAGACATTGGAATGGAAGAGCAAAATCCACCAGGAAGAGATTCAGATTTTAATCACTGGATAATTTACGCAGTACTCATATATACTATCTATTACTAACACTAAAACTCACATTTAAAAAAAAAAAAAAAAAAAAAAAAAAAAAAAGATGTGGAAATCCAGTATTCCTGGCTGACAGCCATGCACAGAGAACCAACAGCTAACACTAAAGAAAACAAATTTCTATTCATTTACCTTCTATGTGAAATGAACTGTGCAGTGAATTATTTAGAAGAGGGAAATTGTAATTGCATGTGTAATAACGCTGAAAATTAAGGAGAAGCAGATGGAAGACTAGAAGTTCTCTTCTGTAAGTGATAAGAGGATGATTCATAAGTATTTGACATTAGTTAAAATTACTTATGGAACGAATGTTTATGGAAAAATGTTCTTCTTAAGACAATATGCCATCACACAGGCAGCAGAGAATCATCTCAAATGAGACCTCGAATCAAAAGGAGGACAGGAAATAGATTGAGAAATAAGGGCAAAACATGCTCACTTCTCCTACACTGCTGAGATTTGAGTTCTAGCTTCCTACGTCAAGAATTCAGGATGCTATCTGAGGTGTCACAGATCACAGTAAATCAATGAACTTACAGTTTTAAGGGTATTTGATACTGCAGTAAAGTGGTAATTCACTTTCTAAAGAAGCTGGGAAGGAATAGACGCAAGTGGGATGTAACTGCATGAAATGGGTTAAGTCATATCACTTACAAGCAACCCTTAGAGAAGGCTTCCTCTTCCCCTCCCCTGAGTCTCTGCCAGAATCGTTGAAATGAAAGAATGATTTCAGCTGTACTTCATTGCTGCATATATATATATATATATATATATATATATATAAAGTATATAAAAATATTTTCATGTGTACTAAATACTTGACGTGTAAGGAAAATAAATCATATCGGAACTTTTTATTAATGTTACCTATCCCTCAATGTCATGTAATTAAAAATGTACAAAAAAATTGTCTCCCTTACAGACAATCCCTCAGAACTTCTGTTCATAGTAAATAAGCCAATACCTTCATTATCCAGTTAATGTTTTCACTCCAACATTAACATGTTATTTCCATGCAATGCAGCCTTGCTGCAATAGAAAAGGATGGTGCAGAATATGACCTCAGCAGTTTGATGCCATCACTCAGCAGCAGAGAATGGGTGCCTTTTCATCCTAGTGTGAGGAGTACTTGTGCTTTAACCCAGATCTTTTGACATTGCAGACTACTCAAGTTCAAAGCATCATTTTACTTGTGCTACAGTTGTGGGCATACATATAAGAAAGTGTGTTATGCTGTGGAGCTAATAATTCAGTTAAGCAGTATCTTAGTTTCCCTATGAAGCTTTTGGCCTAAAACACATAGCTAAACATTACTGTCTATTCGTAGCTCATACTCTTCTATTCCATATTCTGAATCATTCTGTTATAATACTACGCATAGGTAATTATTAAACATACTAATCACATCACATAGAGAAGGATTTACTGAGAATTACAATAAATAAATTGGGCTTCCTCTTCTATTTTAGCCATTTAAACAGATTACTGATAATACAGTAGGACATATTTGCTCTTCAGTATTGTTTGGAGACAAAACAAATGGTAAAATGATATCTATAAATATTTTGATTCAAAATAACCAGCCACTTTCAATTGTACTTTGGATTAAAAACTCTAATCCTGAAGGGAAAAAAAAGTATTTTTTGTAGTACATTAATATTTCCTTCAGTTTTATTATAGAAATTTAGTCCCATGACAGGAAGCTGTATTAACCAGTACAAGTGAGTACAGTGGTCTTATTTTGGTCACAGAAGTTTTCCAGTTTATTCTCAAAGGAAAGAATTGTTGTTCACTGCTTCCACAACCTTAGATCCAGAAAGTCTGTCTCAATGTGAAAAAGAAACCACTGATTATACAGGTTAAAAAGCAAATGGCCTTTCCATAAAAGCATCCTAATATTATGGTTCTGCAAAGCTACATTTCATATCCACTTCAACAGGCAAAGAAGGGCATTATTATGCACTGAATATATTTAACTACAGCATGCATGTTGTATCAATGATGTTGAAATTTTCTTCTGATAAAGCAACTGTAATGAATGGTTTTTAATATGTTGGGAAATCAAACTCTAGACAAGTCAAGGATATTCAGCAGTTTCTGCCCACATACCAATGCTAGGATGCTTTAACACATTCATTTTCATTAGCTGCATGCATGACTTTTGTTTGTTCTTCCTATGATCTATTACTGCATATAACAGCACGGTGGTACCACATAACACATGGCAAAATCCAGAACCCTGTATAGTGACTTCTGTCACATTCAGCAAGCTGCCTTCCAAAAAAAGTAGAAGGTTAGTTTGTGTGTTTTTCTAATTAAAGTTCTACAATATCTATTTTCCTAAATGCCTTCCCCCCCCCCCCCCCCAAAAAAAAAAAAAAAAAACACACACAACTTCATCTGTTCAAATTAAATGAAAACTTTGTTTCCTGACAAAACAAAAAAACCATATCCCTTGCTCACCATCCTATCTCCACGGAAGGAAAATACAAAAGACCAAGAGATATTTGCTGCATAAACAATAAATTCTGGGTTTGTATTTGTAAAAGAAACACTCCTGCCTAGAAAACGTCCTTCTGTAATATTGTGTTAACTTAAGAGATAATGTCAGTAAAATAGTGCATTGTTAGAAGATAATGGCCTCCTGCTGCTGTTAAATGCCAAGGCACAGCTAAGCCATTTATTTGCAAAGTAGGAGACATTAATCCTATGATAATGTTCCACTATAAATGGCACTGCTACTACAGAGCAGGGTACGTTGATTCAGTCACGTGATCTGATATCTGTGACAGAGCAGCAGTTGCTCAAATACGTTGTTCTGAACTTGTAGTATTTGAACTGATCTCATCTGAATATGCTGCATTTACCGCCTTTCATCCAAGGTTGTAATCTCAGCCAAGTCTCAAATAACATTACATAAATATTTCTAAGGCCATTTTGTAGACTGAGAAACTAAGATTTCTCACATCTTACAGTACAGTTTAGTAGTATGATCAGAAGCAGAAACAGAGAAATATTTACCTTGAAGAAGAGAGAAGCTTTTCTATCTACTTGGTTTCACAGCCCTTTGCTATCAGCACAGAAAAGCCTGCATATGTGTTATACCTTCAGCATGAAGGGTTGGTTCCTTTTCAGCCTTCAGTATGCTGTGCAAGCATAGAGGGCCATATGGGTGTGATATTCTGAAGAGTTCTGGGAATCTGGAGAGACTACTTTTTCCCTTTGACTCTGATCACACACCAGTCCTGCAAGGTGGGGCCCTCACATCAGCAATAACTCAGATCAATTCAAACTCAAAGAACCATGACGCTGCCAGCATCTTGGTAGCATTTATTTTCTCAATTTCTGCTCTAAGATTAATAAGCAACTTCTTGAAAAAACCCTGCAATCCTTCATTCTCTGAAGGAAAATCTGAGCAAGACTTCACACATTCATGGAAGGTTCATGGCTTTGGACAGATTTTCAATTTTTAGATACATGGAGATTTTTTAACGGCCTGTGGGACAAAGCCTAGTGTAAAACAAAACTATAACGTCAGGGTTTGTTGTTGAGTGCCTTGCTGAATATCTATAGCACTTAGGAAGACAGTACAACAGTAGTAGATAGAACTACCAGCCAGAAGGATGGCTCAGCAACAGTCAACCCAAAATTTATAAAGGAGGAAAGGAAGCTGGCCTAACTGTTGAAGAAATGGAAATGCTTACATACCCTAGGACAAAACCAGAACTTTTCCTATTAAAATGAAATCCCATCAGGGAATCCAAAGCCACATCGTCTAAGATCCTTAGCACCAACAGTGGGAATTTTTACTCCAGCATCACAAACAAATGCTAGCAAATAAGGCTTGCTCTATACTGTTTGCTGGTTCGTGGCACAAAAGTGTAGGGGAAAACTGTTTACACTGGAACATGCATAGACTGGCACACTGCTGATGCACCTGTGACAAAGAAGCTGTTAAGAGTTTTTAATATCAGAGAAGCTGAAGAATCTCTTTCTTCTAATGCATCAATTTGTGGCCCAGTATTTCACAGCTTAATAAGCATTTCTCTGAATTCATTTAAGCAAGTACTGCCCACTGCCTGGTTTGTTTCCTTCACAGCAGGTGAGCTGGTGCCCTAATGCAAAAGCTGACAGAACAGACAAGCACAACTGTGCAATACAAATTCAACATTATTAGTTTATGGAAAGATATAACTGAAAAATAATATACTAATTTAAGCAAGGATTCCTAAGTGGTCCAGCTGAAAATAGTAAACAAAAAAAAAAATTAAACTTATCTGTAAATCAGACAATGAACGTGCAAGAACCAGTACGTCAGCTCCATTCCACTTTGTAGCTAGTTGAAGTTCGGGAGCTTGAAACACATTCACATCCACAATAACACAAGTACACAATTCATGGAAAGAAAAAAAAAAAGACTATTCCAATGATCACCATTTCAGCAAACTGTAGAAAAGCTCTGCAGTAAAAACCTAATGAAATTTTTGATTTTGTAAGCTTGCTTTCACTCTTCTGTTTTGCTTCATTAGTGTAATTTGCATCCAAGTACCTCTAATTATCTATCATAGATGTCACATTTAAAACTAGATGCTACCATATAGCTTACATTTTTCCTTTTAGAAATTTCAAGCTTTGTTGTATCCCACAGAATGATTTATTGTGTTATTTCTTCTTTCAATTTATATCTGAATTATGAGTCATTTCTCAGAGACGTTTCACAATTGATAACAGCACTGGATCTACCACAAGAAAAAAAAAATACACCCATAAAAAGCAGTAAATCAGAGGTAACTTCTGTCATTAAATGCCCATCCAAATCAGACAAGGAAACCATACACATATAGAGCCAGCATAACATAAAAGCTTAAAACAGCCCTCTCAGAGAACTCCATAGCACACAGCTGTGAGCTTGCTTTTTCATTTTTCTTTTTTCCTTTTCAATATTTACCATTTTTCTTTCATCTTTAAACTGGCCAACTAGAAACAGGGCATTTTTATATCCTCTCTCTTACTCAGTTTCACTCCCTCATTTGGTGGCCTAGTGGCACTAAACTTCAGATAAGCTCCTCTGCATTCTATGAACTTCTTCCATAATCCGGAACAAAACACTGAAGACAGACAAGTTGTATTCTCCTGCCTTTGTAGAGTGGGGAGTAAATACGCAGCTAAAAGACCTGGACATGCCAAAGTTTACTACAGCTCCAACAGAAATCTATAGATCCTTAAATGCATCACAGAAGACAGTAAGAAACTGTTAAATGCTCTAGAGGTAGGCTCAAATGGCAGGCTCTGCACATTTGTGTTTATGTATGTCTGAATAAAGAATTGTTATTTGCTTCCTCATACTCCCTTTGGCATAAAGTAATGCAGTAGCAAAAGTAGACAGCACCAGACAGACTTAAAAATTGATCCTGCAGTTCATTCTGTGTTTTCCTAAGGGGCCTTTCATTAGCAGTACTCAAAGGGTGAAGCATAATTTACCTTATGTAAGGTAGAGTTAATTAGCTCACATTAGAGCCCTGGTGACCAATCCATAAAACAGCCGGAAACATCTTTTTGAATTGCAAAAGCATTGTCTATCTGCCTTCCTCTTTCCAGAGTGCTGTGTGCAATTATTAGTAGTAATTTTTGCCTACCTCATAATAAAACTCTGACCTGATTATTTCCAGATGAACAATGCATTAACAATTTCATAACCTAATAGATGCTAAGGAAGTATAAACTACTCTTTCCAGTTCTATGAAATATAATTTATCTTAATGTAACAGCATACAAGAAAAAGTAAAAATTTCCACTTTCACATAACACAATGCATGAACAAGAAATTTCAGCAGTAAGTTCCCAAGTTGATAATTATTTTTATCCACAATGGATAAAGGCTACCCTGGATAGCCCTGAGAGCCCCTATCAGAAGCTTCTGGCTGCACAAATAGCAGACGATCCTAAACTGCCCCCACAAAATAAAAGGCAAAACCATCCAGCAATAGATGAGAGTTTTAAGAAATTACACCTGCAATGAGAACTGCATGCCTGTAACTAATACATTACCATGATTAAACTTTAAAAAGTCATTATTAACAGGCATCATTAGCCAACAACAAAACAAATGCCACAACAACAACTAGACAGCCGTTAAACCTGTCCGATCAGCAACTTCCATACAATATTAATCATCTCTGGGCAAGACAATGAACAAAACCATTATATTTTAAGGATATATGTTCATTTTAGTTCCTCAGTGTTTTCAATATAGCTATGAGTAACATCCTCATACAAGCAATCTGACTGGATTTGAAAGTATAAGTATACTGAAATACTTTGTAAAATGAAAATTAAAAAAAAAAAAAAATATGGATCTCTCTCCACTAAACATTACAAAATTATGCAGTAGCAAGGACCCCAAGGCATAACCATGCTTTTCACAGCTAGGAGGAATTACACACACAAAAAATAAAAATATGCAAAATATGCATACAACACACTTTATCATCATCTGGTATATTGCCTCCAAACTCAAGGTGCTTTAAGCAAGACCAAAAGTAGTCCCCTCTAGGGGGAGAATATCATTATCCTCTAAGTAAGCAAAAATGTGCACAGTAGAGTGCAGAAGCATCCAGTCAACATGTAATGTTTCAGGCTTTGTTTTTTTCCCATTTTTTCAACTTGCCTAGCATCCTGCAACTTCACTATTTTTGGATATTAATGGAAGAAAACACAAGAAAATAAACTGAACAGCTGCATTATAGTACAACAGAATTCTCTGTAAGAACGTGGGACGAAGCAGAAGGGAGGCAAAAAGCATCTTTCGCCCTGATGATTCCACTCTTCCCCAATTTTTCATTCTCACCGTAAGGTCATCACAGTGAACAGAACCAACTGATAAGATTGCTAAAGAACAAATCATCATAATGATGCTGTTACAGAACCATTTCACATGTTTCAGGTCACAATCTATAAAGCACTCTATAACTCTTTGCAGGTCTTTGAAACTATTGTGTGCATTGCACCAAAACAGAGAGAAATTTTTGTTCAAAACAAATGGAGAAATATTAATGGAGGGAAAAACAATTATAGTGTTCAGAAACACAGATATATTTTGAATCATTTCTGATAATTTCCCCAAACTCACATCGTGATTCAGATGTAAAGCATGAAGAACTTGAATAGTATTTTACATTATGCATGACATTAATATACAGCTATTATATGATAATTTGGCCACTGATAACTTGTGCAGGCAAATAAAAAAAAAAAAAAAAGTGCTGTCTCGGGTTCACAGAAATTCTTAAAATGTGAGAATTACTCCTGCTTAAAGGCCATTTTCAAAAACCAAATCTCTCCTAAAGAACCGCGCAAACAAAACTTCCAGAAACAAGTCTACTCCAAAGTATCTATAAAAATCTCTGGTCAGAAGTTCTTTTACCAATTACAGCAGCAGTCTTTGAGTTAAAGTTTCCTTCTAAGAGAGGTCCTGCAGAAGGATGAAGATCTCTCAGAATTACATGTTTCTGTTCTTTCCAAAACTAGATGCTAACAGGGTCACTGTCTTGAAGCACCTTATTTTCACCCTAGTTAGCATAACTGCAAGCATACTGTGAAATTAATCAAAGCACTCAGCATACAGCTACGAAAAACAACTATCACAGTGCAGAAGCTGCCCTTGAGTTCCAAACTTGTCTATCCTGATCATTCCTGTGCGGCTAATGGGTCTTGCATTGGCAGGACATTTGTCTTTCTGAATCTATTTCTGCCCTGTGAACAAGGCGTCCCATAAGAGATCTCATGGCATCTATTGCCAAAATTAATCTTGTAAAAGAAATTATACATA
Source organism: Centrocercus urophasianus (assembly GCF_019232065.1). Classification (NCBI taxonomy): domain Eukaryota; kingdom Metazoa; phylum Chordata; class Aves; order Galliformes; family Phasianidae; genus Centrocercus; species Centrocercus urophasianus. The sequence continues at coordinate 5,263,002 of NW_024884822.1, read as the reverse complement.
CATATAAAAATCTGAGTGGAATGAAACTGATTTTCAAACTGTAATTATTTCTACCATAGAGCTTTCACAGGCATGCAGGTATAAATCATGAGTTTTTCACCCTGTTGATTATGTGAGATAAGGAGGGTAGCACAGAAAGGAGAAAAGCAAAAGCAAAATACATCCTTTTTACTACTGAGGAGAAAAATTGGTTTTTACTTTTATCTGGCGCCTTGGATTTGTAACTACTGCTATTCAATGATTCCGAATACCTCCAAAATCATAGAAGCAGCATATTGATTCCCCTTAAATTTGTATCAGTAACAGTCCACCAGACAAGCAGTGACTCAGTCTACCTGCAGATTTGACATGGGAGAAGAATCATACAGTGAGAAGAATATAAATAGTAGCACAAAAATGTGTTGCTCTCTCAGTTAGTACAGACCAGAAGTAACTGCTGTTAACCAGTTGTGGACTAGGCAAGAAAATATCACTACCTCATATCCAAAAAAAATTATTATGAAACGTAGACCTAGACGTGAACAAAACGTAAAACTGTAGATAAACTGGTATGAATCATCCATCATAGATTTCACTTGTATCATAGACTTCTTTTGGTTGGTGACATGAAAGTGTCATCAAAAAAAATAATCACAAATCTGACAGTAAGTTGCATTCTTTCTCTGTCTCAGAAACTGTGAAAAGTATCATGCAATTTCTCCATAGCAGTTCTTGTTCTCTTTTTCAAAAGACTCCTCAAACATATATATATTTTTGTTCAGTCAGCATAAGCTTATAAAAGGCAGGTCAGATCCTTCTTGACTAACAATATCTCCTATGATAAGCCTACAAGCTCAGTGGACAAGTAAAACGCTGTGGATGTTAATCACTCGGATTTCAGTGAAGATTTTGTCACTGTTTCCCATAGCATCCTCCTGGCAAATCTGGCTGCTCATGGCTTGGACAAAGTTTACTGTTCACTGGGTAAGAACTGGCTGGATGGTCAACAAAAATGGAGATAAATCTGGTTGGCAGCTGGTCTTAAGTGGCAGTCTCCAGAACTCAATACTGGGGCCAATTTTGTTTAATATTATTATGAATGATCTTGATGATGAAATTGAATGCAAGTTCATAGATGAAACCAAATTGGGCAGGAACATCAAGCTGCTTAACAGTAGGAAGGCTCTGCAGAGGGATCTGGATAAGCTAGATCAATGGACTGCGTCCAACTGCATGGCATTCAACAAGGTTAAATGCCAGGTGCCACATTTGGGTCATAACAGCCCCAATGCAGCAGTATAGGCTTCTGCACGAGTGGCTGGAAGGCTGCCTGGGAGAAGGGAAGCCAAAGTTGTTAGGAGTGTACCCAAGTGGCCAGAAAAGCCAACGGCATCCTGGCCTGCATCATAGTGTAGCTTATAAGACTAGGAAAACAATTGCCCCTATGTATGAGGCACTGGTGAGGCTGTATCTTGAGTACTGGGCTCAGTTTTGTGCCCTTTACTACAAGAAGGGTGTAGAGTCACCAAAATGCAGTCAGATAAGAGCATTGAGACTGGAAAATGCTTTAGAAAACAAAATATACGAGGAGCAGCTGAGGGAATTGGGTCTGCTTAGTTTGAAGAGGCTGAAGGTAGACCACACTGCTCTTTACAACTATGTGGCAAGGTTGAAGTGAGGAGCCTGGTGGTCTTTTCTCTCAGGTGACAAGTGATAGGAATCAAAGAGATGGTCTCAAGTTATGTTGTGCCAAAGGATGTTTAGATTGAGCCTCAAGAGGAATTTCTTTACAGAAAGAATGGGAAGCACAGGAACATGCTGCCCAGAACGGAGGTGCTGTCCTCACTCCTGGAGGTGGAATTGATGAGATGCATGGATGTGGCAATTAAGGAGATGATTTCACAGTGGAGTTGGTAGTATTAAGTTGATGGTGGGACTTCATGATCTTACAGGTCTTTTCCAACCTAGATGTACCTTTGACTCAGTTTCTTTTCTTTTGTTTTGTATTTCCTGAAGCGTCTCCCTGTACAGATCTATTAATTTCCACAGTCACTTAAAAACAAGGTGCAAGGTGTCTTACACTCATTACCTCCCAGCTTCCAATAATTCAATGGCCCTTCATGTCTCAGCTGCTATTACTGACTCTTCTGCATTTAAATGTTTGTGTGGATTTAAACACCTATAAGTCACAAATTACATTGCACTGTATAAGAATAGCTCTGAACATAATTCTTCTGGCAGCAATTGGCTATTTTGTTGATACAAATACACAGCTATGCCCCTTCCTGAAGACCAATTGTCTAAGATTCTTAGCCTGACAGCAATAACAAACATTTCTGCCTATGTTAATCACTTCAAAGCTCTGATAATAGATTAAAGCCTTGACAGGTTTGGCACTAGTCAAATGTAGCAAAAGAATGATCTCTGCCTCCGAAAACTTGGCTGAAAATTGCTCAGTCCAACATGTTCCTAACTGTGCCTATAAAGCAAAGCTGACAAAACTGTATCTTCACAAAGACTTTCATCTCAAACACCACAAACGCTGCTCTTTTCACAGCTGGCTTTCTCCACAGCACAGAACTTATGCATTTTGGTTGCCTCATATACCATCTATATATCCTCCATCTTTTGTATCATGGCCCTCTGCTGAAAAACTGTCTGTAACTGAATAGATGCCTACTTAGACCCATTTCCTCTTTAGACTGGCACCCTCACAGCTGTTTTACATTTTTTTGCATTGACCAGATACATTTCTACTCTAGTACATCTGATTTAAAATGTAAAAATCACAGGACAGAAGCATGTGCAGTTGTTATCACAAAGAATGCTTCTGAAATATCTGTTTCCCTCTACTTCTCCCTCAGAAGTAGAGATGCTTCACATTTTAAAAATCAGTATTTTGTCTTATGTCTCAACATGCAGTTTATGCAGCAAGGATCAGAACATGGCAAATGTATAAACAAATAAATGGAGACCTCAGGGACTGCAGTTCTGATCCCTAAACATCAAAAGATTCTTCAAACTCATCTGCTTGCAAGAAGAAATTTGAGATTGCACACGCCTGTGAAACCACAACTCTAAATTTCCACCAGGAAATTTTTAGGGATCTACCTATGCGTAAGCCTGAGGAGCCTTGATTAAGATATGGGGAGGATGCAAGAAAGGAAACCAAAGCACCTGCTATTGGGAGGAGGCAGTCAGCAGGTAGCATGCCCATACAAAAAGGCAGCGCAGCAAAAGGAGGAGAGTTAAAGCAAAATCCTCAGAAAGCAGCAAGTGAAGAATTAGAAACCCATTTTAGGGTGCACTCAAATGAGACATTCTTCATAGCCTGCTAGAGGACAGGAGGGGAAAGACTTAATTTCTCGCATAGGCCCTCCAGCCTATCCTCCCACTCACTTCATAAACAGCCACGTAAATGCTTTGAAGGAAAAAAAGTGGAATTTCCCAAATAGGCAAGACCTCCACATTTATCAATTTAGGAAGAATTAATAAATAAACAGAAGAAATCCTCAGTCATCAGATTTCCAAATAAAACAAAGCACAAGGGCAGAAAGGTGTCACAACTGATGTGGTCAATAAAACCTATTCCACAGTTATTAAGACACAGAACAAATAGATCACAAACTGAAAACTGAGATTTGTCTCTTGACACTCAACATGAATCAACTGCACATTGCTCACAGCAAGAAAGAACAGTTACTAATTTTAGTCTTGTATGTTCAACTTCATTCACTTCTTCAGTTCTTGGTTCACTTGACTTAATGTCACAAGAAGTAAGAGCAAAAATTAAGAAACAAAGCACTGTCCTGACTACTAAACATCAGCTAAGGAACACTGGTGATTGACAATTAGGCTGCTGCTCTAAAAATTAATATTTCTTAGGTCTAGGAATCATCTGTTTACATTCTATTTTATTTTTATTTCAGGTGAGATGCTATGAAAGTTAACTGAGAAATAAAATATAAAATTTTCTACTATGAAGACTATTCATGAAATGGAATTAGTCAACACCAGTGCTGAGAAATGAATTATGGCATACAGCTATGCTCTAGAATAACTGTTTGTTACTAAGTCTACCATTCCAGTATGAAACATATAAATTAAAAAAAATATATTATAGAAGCTTTAAATCCAAGAGGCAATTACTGTGATACTAGAGATTTCTTAAATTTTTCTTTTTCCTATAATACAGGTCGTTGGAAATTCCAGTCATTTTTAATTGCATCACAAATGATAGTTAGAGCTGTCTCTCCTCCAAAAACTGAGCTTTTCAGATGAAGCATTATAGCGTACTAGCGCTTCTGTATGTGATCTGCAATTGCAACCTTGGCTTCAATACTGAGAGGTGAGAAGCAACTTCTGGAAAGCTCAATTCCAGTCATCTCCAGCATCTGCCATAAGGATGCCACAAAGCTTTTAGTCCCTGAAAACACAGGGCTTAGAGAGCAGACTGACAAAGAAGTCAGTTCCCAGTGAACATGACAGCATCGTTGGGAGTTCACATTTGGAATTAGCTTCAAATTAAAGACTTGGAAGATTTTTCAAATGTAAGCACTCTTCCAAAGGTAACACAATGTATGTTATAGTGAGGCTTCTACAACACAAAAGTCAAATAACATTTTCCTTGAGTTCTGACCTTCTGTGGACTAATAATAGAAATTTTCTGCTGTCTGTCATCACATCACTTGTCAGCTGCACATTGCCTTAAGCAATGAGCAGACCAGTAGCTGCTTACCAATTTTAGCCTTTATTCATCTTACCTCTTATTTATTTATCCTTGTTTACAGTGACAGAAGTAAGCACTTCAGGATGCTTCTTTGTAATGATTCATGAACGCATAAAGAACAAGCTATTCTGTTGTTACATGGCTCCACTGCTAATTTATTTTAACTTGTAGAAAGGTCTGCAAGAAATGTTCTCATGTGGACATACTGTCGTATTTGCCTTCCTGTTAACTAAGGGAATCAGCTTCTAAGAAAACACTCAAAAAAATGCATTCATTTTCAGTGAAAATGCTGTGAATTATTAATATAGAAAGGCATATGTTTTTATTCCGATACTTTAGTGAAAATGTAAAGAAAAACTCTCTTCTCTAGAGAAATATCAAGCATCAAAGGCACATTATCCTTTAGTGCAAGTGTTCCTCAAGAAACACTGTCTCACATGACAAAGTTTGTTGCGACGATACTTTCTGATGCACACTAATAACAACATTGATAAAACCAGTTGATCTACAGAACAATAGCACGTGGAAAGCTGCTGAAGCTGAAAACTGTGTTCTCATAGTAACTTGAAGAATAAATCATTGAACAAAGTAAGTAATTGAGATAATCCTACAGAAGTGAGGCTCAACCACTATCCTTAGCCGTACTATCCTGTACCGTCTTTAAGCAACAACTTAACCATCAGTTGCTGACCTACATACTTGCACTCCAGATGTTCACAGTCTTTTCTGCTGGATTTCCTTTCTTACAGGCAGCATCCTTGAGTAAAATTGTCAAAGCACCAGTTAAGCAGAGGAATACAGAAACATTATTCAGTCTCTTACCATACATTTCTGTTTCACTGTGTTAGTTCAGTAATGACAGTTTTGGAAAGTGTTAAGAAAATAAAAAAAAATTTTAGAAGCCTTTAAGCAAATGGCTTAACAGTATCCACAGAAAGTTAACAAATGGTTAAATATTAGTTCTACTTAGTACATCATCCCTTCTTCTCTAAACTGAGAATACTCACAGTAGCCTCTGACCTGAGCACTGCTGTCACTGCTTTTTGAGGCAACAAAACAAGCATTATGTTATTGATTCCCTTTGTGACACAAACAGCTTGGAGCCAGACGTTCAAATTTAACTAGACCACTCATATAATTTGCCTAACTACACAGGATTTACAGCAAGAATATGGCTGAAGGAACACATGCACATACACAATTAAAAGACTCAGGTACTGTCTGAAGATTGTTATAGCTGTCACTTTGACTCCTGAATGAAAAAAACACGTTTATACAAGATGAGAGGTCATGTGCATCCAGACTGCACAGGCTGCAGAGAAACATGCCAAGTGCCAAAACTGGAAGATATTGGTAGTCTAGAGCCATAAATCCAACTATCTGTACTGTAACAATATTTATCATAAAGAACAAATAGGTTCATAAGGGTTTCCCATCATTATAAATGCTACAGCTTATTACCTCCAGAAAAAAATTTTACTGGTTTAAAATAAATACAAAACCAATAATAACAAGAAATGCTCAGTCATAAACCACCTTAAGTCACCTGCTGGTATTGCCTTACTTTGCCTCAGAAAAGGAGAGGAAGTTAGATAAACCAAAAAAAACTGAACAAAAGCCACACAGAAATATAAAGGAATGCAGTTGCAACATCTGGAGGACTGGGCCAAAAAAAAAAAAAGCCACAACAACACTGAGGACTTGTAACATGTTGATGCCTGGCAGATGGACCCCTCAAAGAGCAGCAGATCCCCAGTTTTGGTATGCTCAGTGTAAGAACAGCATAGCCCATTCTAGTAGGAAAGAGAAATAATGGATAAAATGCCTCAAGCAATGTCACTTTTAAATGATTGACCTTTCGTGAAATTCTTTGCAGGTGTGAATGATGAGGAAGGTTTGATCATGGTTTATGACCGTAAGTGAATGCACAAAACTAACACACTAAGGAAAGGAAACATGCAAACAAACAAACAAACAAAATTAAGAAAGAGGTGAGAAACCAAGAAACATTACTTAAAAAAAATGAATTAATGGTTATTTTATTTAGCCTCTGTCCCCCTAAATATTATTTTCGTAAGTACAATAATTATGGAAAATAGATGCTGCTGTTGTGCTGGGACCACAGGCTTACCTGAGTCCCATCTGTTCACTTAAAACCTTTTGCCCTTCTGCTACTCCAGTTCACATCATCCTTGTGCAAAATAAGGCTTAAAAGGAAGCACCCTCATCCTATTAAATAACGCTTTTTGCTGAGAACAGAGGAAATGAAAATCTCAAAGGAAAGTGAATAATGAGCACACTTTCAAAACTAAGTCCTAAACGTTCTGAAAGCAACTCCACAGTTGGGTGCCTATAAACAGGAAACGAATGAAACCATTAGTCTCACAGAACTCTCCTCTTTGTGTTAAGAGCTCTGTTTAAAAGGGTAGCCCCTTATGAAGCACTATTTTCAGTTTTGCCAAGTCGTGTTCACCTACAAAACAAGCGATACGATATTTTCCTCTGTCTAGACATATTAATACAGAGGGCGTCAGAATCTAGAGTGCAGTTGAGTTGTATTTAGAAAACATGAGGGGAAACAGCCCAACACAGCAATCCTTTCTTTTTTGTTGAAGACTTCCAAGACAGAAGCAACAGGGCAACTGTTTATAAATAAAAATCCATGTAAATTCCACCTGTGAATTAGCAACACGTATCCATTCAAAAAAGAATATTTGTTATTGTTATTTTATAGAAAGGGTCCAGAACAAGTAATAATGTCCTATCTTGTAAGGAGACAGAATGGTAAACTGAACGGAAACAAAAAACCTTCTGCCCCCTCCTACATTAGACAGGTGTCAGCTAGCAGTTACTGTCTCAGATATGAAATAAACAAAGTTAGAAGTTGCCTAACAGCAAATGACAACAATTTTGGTCCACCTTAACTGAGAGTTCCAAGTTTCAACACCATAATCTAGCTCATGCGGAATGCCCTTCGATTCCTTCTACCTGAAAATCTCAAACAAATATTGATTTGCTATCACCATTGCATTCCATATCCATTCATTTAAAGTCTCAGATTCTTTAATATCAAAAGCACCATTATGTAAAGAGAGAATAACAGAAAAATCAAATTAACATCCATAAAATTAACTTCAGACATTCTACCTTAGAAGTCATCGATTTAACTGTGTTCTAGGAATACTGGAGAAAGAAAAGCGTTTTGTCTAGCCTTGTGGTTGTTGGGTTGTTTTTATTTTGTTTGGCTTTAAATAAAGAAACAATCTAAGCAGGATAAAACCCAGCCTATCCAGTAGCAGATGTTTCTGCACTGGATATTTTGCAAGTTTACACTACAGCACTCTGTATTTGGCACTATTTTCCTCACCCATGAGCTTCGGAAGTAAGGTTTGTCGGAAAACGCTATGTTCAGTGACAGCTACACAATGCTTCTGTTGCTTTTTGTAGATGCTTTTGTGTGTTTTGCTGAATGAATCTTTTTGGGGCATCCTTGGGATAGACAGGGAGCTACTGTTGGTTACCACTGAGACAAAGAAAAAAAATAAAAATAGTCTTATAAGGAAATGATCTTGCCCTTATTACAAAGTGACTTTCAAATATGACTAGAACAGTTCTTTTTTTTTTGCTTTTCTTTAAGACATTTGTTATGCTGTACCATCAACAAGTTCCCATTCTAATACTGACATCTTTCCCCCTTACCCCTGGAAGCAAAATACTTAAACTTCTTGATCTTTCAAGAAATAGTTTATGCCACTCCAGCAGTTACAAGACACCATTCACCGTAAGTTTAGTACTTACCACTTATGTTTGGGTCAAAAATGAACACTTTCTGTGGTGGTGCCAGATACGTACTCCTACTTTCTTTAGGAACTCCCTATACCAGGCTATCAGAAAATCATTAAATGATGAGAGTTGGCTAACACACTTCCCATGCCATGCTATGCCAAACCTGTACTTCCAGAGAAATGCTATATATAGCTATAGCTGTACTTCCAGAGAAAGGTTGTTTTCCATCTTCCTACCTGGCCATCAGTTTACATGCTCACTGTTCAACTACACACAGAGTTATTTGAAGTATGAGTTACACATCCAGTATCACAAATTGCTACACTGTTAAATATTTTAAATATAATGCTTTCCAAAAAGGTAAGCTTTCTAAAAATTATACTAGTCATTTACTAAAAAAAAAAAAAAAAAAAACCCAACCTGTAAAATCTCATGACCATAATCAAAGTACTTCTTAAATCCTTAACTCAGGATCTGTGCATTTTAAATACATCAATTACTTCATTTCACATTTGTTACTCATGAGTCAGTTTTGATCTGCCAGAATAACATACAGAAGACATTCTTTCCCTCTCAAGATTTTTTTATTTCTGCATGATAAACAAAGAGATCCTTTTGTTAGTATTTAAAAATGACATTAAGATGACACAGCAAAGTAGTGGGGGTGAGAACGAGTGGGAAGCTGATCAGAAGCACAACGTGCTTCTTGGATGTTCACAGAACAGCTGAGGCCTCAAGGGAAATTGGGAAAAAAAAAGAATTGTGCATGGAAATCATTTTACCTATATATTACTTCATTTTGTCTCTTAAGGTTTTTGTTTTTTTTTGTTTTTTTTTAGTCACTGAGTCACTGCTGGGAAACATTCTCTTTTTTGATGATTGTCTAATCTGCCACATGTAACTCATGATGTTATCCTGTTTATGACAATACCATTCGTTACAATGGAAATTCCTCACCTCCCAGCTGCGTGCAATTATCCAGGCTGAAGCCAGGATGATCAAAAGGACTCCGTTCAGCAAAACACTTACAAGCTTAACTTCCAGCACATGCTCATGTCTTAAAGGATATGCATCTTCAGCAAAATAAAGACAAAATGCACAAAATGTCTTTTTCTAGCTCGGTAAGCATCCTATTGCTATTATTGCTGCAGTAAGGATACCACAGTGCAGTACCGTGATACAACCACAGCTGTGCCACCTAGATGAAGGCTGACTTGTCAGACATTGACATCTTTTGCTTGAAAATGTGCTTACATTTGCTGAACCATTAATGCTCAATCATTTCACTATTACCAGCCAGATTAAACATAACAGATCCTGCAACTGAAAGAATGGGAAGCGCTACATGTGCATATAAGGAGAAAAAATATACTGCAGTTAGGCCTAACATGACAGAAACCAATGAAGTTTTACATACAGCAAGCATGAGTAACAAGATAAAACACTGGTGAAACAGGACAGCTATGATGAAGGTAATTTCATACTTCAGCTGACAATCAATATTAACAAGCCTATGAGACTATTTCAACTTTTGTACACGCACTGTTTGTGTGCCTGTGTTGCCCCAAACTGTTGAGGTCAAACACCAACTAAAAAACATGACAGGAAAACTCATGGAAATCATACAGGTCACCAGGGCTGACTTCACCCCAGGAGACCCTTCCCTGCAAGCTGTCTGCAGCAACCTGAATCCAACATAAAATAGAGATTAAGAAATAATAATAATAATAATAATAAGCAATGAGTTGTGTCTACCAGTTTACAGTAAAAGCAGAGAGTAGCATCTGAAATCTGTCACTTCATGGTAAAAAACAAAACAAAACAAACAACAACAAAAAAAAAAAACCACAACCTTTTAAAACTGGACAAGAAAAAATAACTACATTTTTAAAGGCCAAGACTCTCAAGAAAATGTCATGTCACTGCATGCAAAATGAGGGCACAGTGAAAGAGTGGCATATACCAGCAGAAAGAAAATCTCAGATATACCTCTTCAGTCAAATTTCACTAATCCCCACAATGAAATGAAATTAATGTTTAAAATTCAAAGCCTACTATGTGCTTCATAGATTTGATATAACTGACAATTCAAGAGCAGATCGATGTTTCTGCTGAGGATACTTGAACATAAGATGGAGGCTGTGAGTCAGAAATGCTACATTTAAAATGGAGCCATATATTTTCCTTTTAAAAGATCCATGAGACCAATATCGACTAAAACTGTATTAAAATACAGAAACACTGATTTACAAAACCAAGCCCCCACCCATAACCTGTCTTTACCTATCCTTCTCATATAAGCTTTTGCTCATGCCTTACATTTAAGAACAAGAAAATTTAAGCACAATAAAACTCAACAAGATCTTACATAAACAACTTTATTAAAGACAACAGACAGGCAGTGTTTTCCACTGGCTCTCTCTGCAGCCTCCAAAATATACACACGCACCATTTTTACTTTCTTCCTTCACTATTTTGAGTTTGGAAGATGCACTGATACACATCCAACTGAATATTGTCCTGAAGCACAGGAAGATGAGGTACAAAGAGACTCCCTTTAACACACCCCTGTGTGAGCCACCACTAACAGTCTAATTGCCTAGAAGAGCAAAAAGCAGCTCTTCTTCACTTAGTAGCTGACAAGAGCTTGTGTCATTAATAGAAACCAAAACTCCAATTCCACAGCCATAAACTTCCCTCACAGACTGCCTCTCCTTAAACTGATAATTAAAAAATACACACCCACCTACCAGAATAATCATCTCAGTGCACTCAGTGCTTGTCATACAGTATTTTTTAGATAATTGCTTACACTGACACCGGTACAACGGCACACCTACTAAAGGAATAACAAATGGTCCTAGAAAGTCCAGCCACAAATGCTAATCAACATTTAAAAAAAGAATAAATAAATAAGGCAGAAAGCCTCTCTTCCCCAGAAAAACTTATATATGATATAAATACTAACTCAAAAAATAAGCCATTTTATAACTTCAGATCTTGGTGGATTAAACTCATAGGACATCAGCTAGAACCACTTGGGTTGAAAGTCATCTTATTATTTTGAAAAATAAGGAGCAATGCAGCGCTGCTTCCAAATAATCACACTGCATTTATTTCAAAAACTTTCTTGGAAACTAATATTGATTCAGTAGGTTATTGGAAAAATCAGTAGGAACTTAATTATGCAAATATTGCATTCATAGTATGTTCTCAGTAAGTGCCAGAACTACTGGACTAGCACAGATATGCTGAAAATATATGTGCCAGAGTCCTTCCATACTGAAGTAAGGCTACATTTTTAATATATATTTTACATAACAACATGCAAAATTCTCAGTGTCATATTTTCGTGATCTTTCAGACCTGAACACGAGGTCTGGTAAAGGTCCTGAAGTGAAAAAACATCCCACTAGAGTTTGAAATTTTAAAAAAATACATTTAAAAAATTCTACACTACATCCTGAGAGAAAAGATGAATGGCCCATAGGAGTAAAACTACAACCTCTCCCATTTCAGACCCCAGCACAGGCTCTCTGTTGTTTTGATTAGCTCCACTCTGTCTCAAGCACTCTAATTTAATCACACCGAAAAACAGCTAAACACAATTACTTTGATGATGCCACACAGAAAACTGACTTCAATTCTTCTAGGTTTAAGAACACAGGAAATTTTAAACAAAATCATTTCTCATGATATATTACCATGTGACTAAATTCCACAATTAAAACAACTTCAGTACACGTAAATACTACCACAGCTGCTGGAATTACTTTTTCTATGTATGGTACTACTAATACCCAAATATCACAAACATTAGAAATGTAAAACAGTCTCTTTAAAAAACTGGCATAGAATGTCACACTGCTGTGTTACAGGACCTGACATTTCTATTTCTGTCTATTCCCCTGAAGTCTTCCTCTTGAGATTTTGCCTTACACCTTTTCCAGCCAAGCTCTCCTCCTGATCACCATCTTCCCAACTAAGCCTAATCAAGTTAAAAAAATAAATAAATAAAACTAATGTATGAATGACAGTGCATTGATAGTATTTATCTATAAAACTCATTTAATATTCAGCTCCCCATTACCTATTACAACGAAGTGCAAATATTGTCCTATCCCTTTATTTCTGAATTCAAGCCATCCAAACACAGTTCATTCCCTTTTAAGTTATCATTCAAAGTAAATAGATGAATAAGAAAATGCAAATCTTTGTCCAGAATGCTAAGTGCAATGAAGTCATGCACTTATGACATACAATGCATCTTGTGCATTTCTCACTCTTAACTTTCACCCACTTCTCCACACACTGGTTTCTATGCACAGCTTGAATGACAGTTTGTAATGTTGATGTCCTTTCCTCTTTGAATTCAGTTGTGTTACTTTCAAAATGGTGCATTCATTTGTTTCTTCCTGACAAAGAGAATACATTAAAAAACCCCAAAGTTCTCCCTAGTTTCCTTGAAGAACTCCAGTCACATTTCAGAAGCAGGCATGCAGAACTCTTGTAAGTGTAAGGCAGCAGTTCTACAGCTGAACACAAACGTGAAAAATAAATGTACTTTATTCATATTGAAAACTCTAATGACAAATAACTGCTATTGATTTATATCAGCTTTCAGAATAGATGCAAAAACAGATCAGCTAAAAACAGGTGAGCCATTATACCAGGCTCAGGTACAAAGCAAAACAAACACAATGGTCTGCATACATAACCTCACAGCTCTCCCTAGTCTCAAAGGAATTTTGAAAAGGTAGCTCCCATTTTGGATTCAAATACATGCAGAGATCCACATCCAGAACAGACACCCTCAGCCTAACAAAACATCTTCTGTCTGATCATGACACAAAAGAAAAAACTCAGCTGAGATCACAGAATCACAGAATCACCCAGGCTGGAAGGGACCTCAAGGATCATAGAATCATAGAATAACCAAGGTTGGAAAAGACCTAAAAGATCACCCAGTCCAACCGTTCACCTATTCCCAATAGCTCCTACTAAACCATGTCCCTCAACACAACATCCAGTCTTTCCTTGAACACCCCTAGGTTCGGTGACTCCACCACCTCCCTGGGCAGTCCGTTCCAGTGCCTGACCACCCTTTCTGAAAAGTAATACTTCCTCAGTATTCCTCAGATCATGTAGTTCCAACCCCCCTGCCTAGCAGGGCCACCAAACATACACATTTAGATCAGGTTGCCCAGGACCCCGTCCAACCTGGCCTTGAACACGTCCAAGGATGGGGCATCCACAACCTCCCTGGGCAGCCCGTTCCAGGGCCTAACCACTCTCCTTGTAAAGAACTTCCCCCTAACATCCAACCTCAATCTTCCCTCCCTCAACTTGGATCCATTTCCCCTAGTCCTGCTGTTGTCAGCCCTTTTGAAGAGTTTACTCCCCTCCTGATGGACTGTGAGATGGACTGTGAAGCATCAGCTAGCCATGTCCTTTCTCCCATGGTAGGATCATCCATAGCTGTGATCTCTTGCAACAAAACCATGGTGGTTCTTTAACAATATAAATGATCAATTTCAGCACTTTTGGATTTGTACTTCTAAAAGCCTTTTGCTAATATTTGACCTGAATCACTCTGCTGTGGTTTTAACGTATTACTTCTCACATTGTGCCCTGCAATTCTCAACACTCATTTCAGAAGGCAGAAGTGGATGCCACCTCCTCAGCATCCAAACAATGCACTGACGTAGCTCTTTAGAAAGCGTTTCTCAAGTGCAGAGCCCTCAAAAGGTTTTCCCCAAGTCAAACAGCACTTTCACCCGAGTCACAGCCAGGCTCAAACATGCAGGGATTCACCTTTAAAATGGGGAAGGCACAGCAGAATAAAGATGTGCAAGAGAGAGAGGAAGAAATTTATGTTATTTTCCTAGGCAGAGAGTAAGTGGAAATATTAATCTCTCCAGCTAAATATTTCGGTGCCAAATGCTTACAAAGATAAAAAGGCTGTGGATGTTCCAGTCAATACATTATTTCACTATAATAACACAATATCTGGTTAAAAACATATATATGCTTCTTCAAACAGAATAAGGGATAAAAGTACACTATTTGAAATTATAAAAGAGACATGAATAAGAGCTTTACCAATCACTTGTACTACAGGTTCCATTTGAACATTTTCTTTGCAAGTAAATTTAATGAAGAAGACGCATACATGCATCCTTTTACTAAAAAAAAAAAAAAAAAAGTAACTCTATAGTAATTACATCAAAAGATATAATTAAAGTCACATGCAATATGTAACACTACCTTAAAAGGCAGTTCTTCCACATGTAACCAATTACAGCAAAACCCTTTTCTATACAGGAGCAAGAATTTTGAATGAAACCTCTTACTCTAAATCTTTACCAAATAATTGTTGTAACGGCATAAAGACAAAATGTTACCCATCAGCATGTTACTACAGCATAGATGCCAATCTCGGAAGTGTCAAATGACATCTCAAACATTCAGGAGCCATTTTGTTTTCAAAAAGAAAATCAGTGCAGGTATAATGTTGATCAAAATTAAAATGTACACTTGAGTCTTCTCATTACCTTCTGCATTCCCAAGGATGATTTTATGGCTTGGAGTGAAGAGGTGAATTTTTATTCGTTTAATCAAAAGTTAAACAAGATGCTGGAAAGATACAGATGTAAAATGATGTCTTCCACTCATTAAACAGTAGAAGTTTGATCCTGGTAGGAACCACACAAGCCTCCTTAACACTGCCTTGCCAACGCATTTACTTAAGGCACCTTACAGACTCAAGTCTAAATAGTGAAAAATTCATTTTTCCTATGATTGGACTATTCAGCTTTTAAAAATCCTTAAATCAAATACATCTACAAAACGTTACGATTTTCTGGCCAATAAGAGCAGCTAAGTACTACCATTCATTTCAAAAGCACACCTGTCACACAGCAATAATATCAGATGAGTACCCTGGCCACATTCACACACAACATCTCAGAAAATATAGAAGACATATTTCAGTGCATTTCCAGTCATTTAAGTACCCACAAATCTCCAATGAAAGCAGGGCAGAAATAGCCTCAATGGAAAAGTCAGCATCAGATTCACATATTAAGGCTTCCAAACAAGACTCATGTGGGACGTGAGTTCACACAAGCATTCTGCAAAGCCTACATGTAGGTCTGGGTACTTCTAACTTCAGTTTTGAATGCAGCCAGTTAACGAGATTTATGGATTTCTTTCTAAGTGGCCACTTGAATGCCTTTTTCATTGATCTACCATTATGTAACACATTTTTATGCATCACACTAACAAGAACAGTTATAGTTAAGGGTTTCTTGGCATTTCCATTAGAAATCTGTTTTCAGGGACTTACATATCAACTATAATAATATACTTTTGCCTGAAACTTGTTATGAACCTGTGCCTGAATCGGCAAAAATTTCTACCTTTGAAAAGGCTTCTATCAAAACAGGGGAAAAAAAAAAAAAAAAAAAAAAAAAAAAAAGGCAATTTTTCCATCTACTTAGGTTGCTAAGTATTTTATCCTGAACAACCTAAAGAGGCATATGGTACCAGATATGAATAGCATATTTGTAATTGTATTAGGGATGGGTTTTCTAAATACATCTCACATTGCAAAGTGTCAATGAAAAAGAGCAGCAGAACAGAATAACGGATCGAGCACGTATATAAATTTCAACAAGATTTCAGACTAAGTAAAAGGTCTCCCTGGACATTTCTGGGCTTGCACAATAAGTGAAATAATGTTGCAATATGAAGCTTTTCATATGTACATATAACGTGTATTTATTTAACCATACTTCCCTCCTCCCTGTACATTATCTGAAAGAATGTCACTGCATAATAAGGAATGATAAGACTTACATTCCTAAATTTAGAAACAGCCTAATGGATCTTCAAACTAATTTCATTTCACTTAAATTTCATGACTCCTTCAGTGCAAATCTTGTCAAACACAGATTAACACTGTTACTCCAATGCCCCAAAGGGACCCAATAGAGGTCAGCAGTCCTTGAAAGAAGAGAGGAATTCAACAGTGCTCTACAACTCCCTTGGAGCTGCAGGGTCTATTAACTCAAAACACGCATTATAAAGCAAATATAAATATAGATTCGCAAAATGGACCGTAATGCCTTCTGGACTATTGGGTAATAGCTGTTATGCAAATGGCAACACATGTTTACACTTTCAGATCATAACAACTTCAACTTACTTCGCTACTTTTGTTAAATGGATGCAATAAAATGGATGCATGCAATTAGAGGAAAAAAAAAAAAAAAAAGACCTACACAGAGAATAAACACGAGCACCAATCTTACTTCATTAAGCAGAATGGGTCTCTTTTACAACTATTAAAAAACAGTTTAGAATTCTGCATAAAATAAATTTACGATAGAAATTAGGAAGAGATTTGCAAGATGACTACACCTGTAGGAGTACATAGTTTTTTCAGAACTCTTCAGCACTTGTTCACATTAATTATTAAATGTTTTTAATTATGTTGCTCTCACTAAGGAAAAAATCTTCAGCTGCTTAAAAGCAACAGGAACGTCTGGCTATTTCACTTAGGCACCCATTGGAAGAATCTGGATGGCAAACACTTCTAAAAATCAAAACCATAGGACTTGAGTTCTCAGACATCCCACAGATCATGAGATATATATTTCAAATTATATATATGAAACCCACTCATTTTTCTCATCTTAATAGGTTTATCATGACCTTTACCTAATTCTATGCTTTTCAGTTCAATTTTTCTCCAAAGATCATAACTAAAAACCAACAGACCACAACCAGCACGTGTAAGCAGACATGGGGATCTTTGTACTTGTAACAATCCAAAACAACTTTTCAAGAAAATTATCTGTAATGATTACACTCCAGAAAAAATTACACCAACAAGCTAGTGCCAGCTGGACTAGTTCCCTAGTTTCTCAAGGCCGGCACCGCGCATCTACATAGAACTGCATTTGTTTAGTTGAGCAGGCAACTTGCTTCTACTTATGGACATTCAGACAGGCTAACAGGGTCTCAGTCTCATGAAATACCAGCTAAAGCTGGTATGCTCAAGTCATATCTAACACAATGACCAGTCAAAGCTACTGTCATTCAAAAAAACATTTCCAGTGATGGAGGATAAGGCAAAGAATGTGTCCTGGCAGCCTTTCCCAACTTCATCCATGGCATAAATGACCTCTGTGCTTGTCCTTCAGCAGTGTGAATACTGCTACACACAACCATCAGAAGCTACTGATCCTACAGAACACAGAAGGGTTCACTGCACCCTGGCTACCATGCAGCAAAGAGCTCAAAACTCATGACAACAAAAAGGAAGGAAGCATCCAAGAGCAGCAATCAGGACAGTCAACTTTGAAGAAAAATCTGATGGGTTTTGTTTTGTTTTTTGTTTTTTCTTTCTTTTGAATCCATTTTCACAGAGTTGCTTAGTTAATGGAAATGCCTGTTCATTAACCGTCCCCAGAGAGCAAGGGCTGGAACAAGGACTTTGCACTTCAAGCAGCTGGTTTTCAATATGCATACATTAGGAGAATTTAATATACTACCCCTGCCCAATCCTGAACTTCTTACAGATATTTTTTGTACTTCTTGTTCAACACAGAAAGCTGACTTTGTCTTTCAGCACAACCAGGATGAAACCAGGACTATTTCACTGATTTTCTTATACATAAATCACCAAACTGCTATATCTTCTGGAACAGTCCCTCACCCAAAGTATAAAATCCATCTCTCAGAAGGGTTGTTGTTGCGTTCCCTTCCTTTCCCCAAAAGCTACATTCTTATTATTCCAGGCCTAATAAATGAATTTCTTAGTATTTACAGAATAAAAATCAATAGGATTTAACCTCGAAGATATGAAAAAGCTGTGCAAGGCAGACAGAAATAACAGTTCCCCCATTCTACAAGTCTGGGATCACGGGAAGACCGCTGACTCAAAATGCTTTTTCTGGCCTGTAATAGCCTACATTAAGTATCACTTAGGAATAGTACAGTGTTGCACATATTTAATATTCACAGGTTGCTGTATCTTCTCATATTTAGGACACAAGTTTTGGTTCTGATTGACAAATACATATGTAATGGCTTGCAAAACTCATCCAAAAGGGCTCATGCAGTAGATGTAATCGCAAGTCTGAGAGAATCTTTGCACTGATTAGTTAATTTGAAAATACTTTGCTAGACAATTTACATGCAAAGACAAAGCCTATGAAGTGAGCATGTACTTCACAACCTGGCCATCAGACAAGTAAGACTAACCATATACATGCCCATTATACTGCTATTCCTACACAGCTTGCATTATGCTAGCCATTACAGTTCCACTGTAGACAGTACTGTTGTCAAGAAATGCGAGTAGAATGTGAGGGAATCCACATAGAAGTATAGCAAAATACATTATCATAAAGCCCAAATGCTGCTTCTGCCACATTTATCTTTCTGTAAACCCACAGCATGCCTATAAATTCAATGTAATTATCCATATCCATTTATTTTTAAAGTACAGATTGCATCCATCAGTAGTAGCCTATTTTTCCACTGTTAAGAACTCATGACATTAGATGAAGCTCTTAAATCCGAAGACTTTTTTTAAATTTTTTTAAGAGTTAAGAACAAACAAACCAACCTCATGGAAGAATACCCTCCTTTGAAATCAGGGGCCAAATCCTGTTTCCTGAATTCATACAAGCACTTGCAGAGACCTATGGCACTAAGAGCCTGTGAGGGATTTGTCTTACTTTTAAACAAACAAAAAAAAAAAAAAAAAAAAAAGAAAAAGAAAAAAAGGAGTTATTACTATATAAGACTGTATTTTAACATGGTTGAGTAATAAAGGCTGTAATATAAATCTTGGAGAGGGCTGCACAGAGTATGAGGGGAAAAAAGGGAGGGAGGAATAATAAGGATTTAGTCATGGTGCACTGACAGACTTTTAGAGTCACTAAGAAGCATGAACACTGCTATGGGAATAGCTTAAACTTGTAACAAATTTATAGAGCACAAAATAAAATCTTTCATTCTACTACACAGCTCGTCCATAAAGATTTTATGTGATTTTCAATGGAGAAGTTATGAAAAAGCAGCCCCGTACTAGGAGCTTACAAAGTACACTGCATGTTCATTCCCACATGTTAACACAAAGATACTGGCCATAAAACGTATTACAGACAAATCTATCTTATTATATGGCAGATGTCAAATTACTTAGATATTTATAGGTCGAGGCTTACTAAAAAATGAGGTAGCAATAATTATTATTAAAATTGTACAAATCATCTCCAAAGCAATCTCGTTAAATTTCTGACAACCATACTCCAGCCTTCAGGAAACATTCAGAGCAATCACTTGCAGAAATCACCAGCACCAACGAACCAAGAAGACATCCTACCAACTGAAGTTTTCCAAGACTAGCACACAAAGTGCAATCCAATTAACAAGCTATTTATATTGGCCATAAAAAGAAATAGAAGAATTATGTCATGCTTCCTGAAGAAGAAAAGCAAAAAAAAGTAAAAAATAAAAGTGGTGATTCCTCATTACACAGACTTACTAACAGATCTGCCCTGGTTTCCCTAGGTCCTGTAGCTGCTTACTCATAGGTCAAAATGTTCTGTATGGATTGAGCTCCTATGGCTCAGCAAAGACCAGTGGTTGATCTCTAGAGCTGATCAACACTGCTTTCCAAACTACATTTGTAAAACCCACTAACCTCTTGCTGGTACCTGCAGGGTAACTGGGCACCCCAATGCATTCAAATGTGAGAATACAAGAATCTATCTACAGTAAAGAAAAAAGAAAAATGGAGTTCTTATTACTGCAAAAGGATAATGCCTACAGGACCAACAGCTGTAAGCAAGCAGTTTGCTTTTCACCTCTGTGGAATTAAAATTCATGCCTGGGCCTACTGAGACTCCACAGTGTAACTCACCTTACAAAATAAGTAAATAAATGAATGAAACCAGGAATGTATACTGCTGTAATAATCCAAGGTGCTTCCCAGGAGCTCCTTTTTCAAAAAAAAATTAGATGAGGCTACAAAACTAAACAGATGATGACTACATAGATGACTACAAACAGAATACCTATGTAATCACTTTTCCCCCCTTCTCATGTAAAAATGTCATGAGTCTGAATCTACAGCTACCACGAGCTATGACAGTGCTGAAGAGAAGTTTTCACCTGGGAAACATTAAAAGGAAAAAGAAGAAAAGCAAATATCCAAGAGTTCCCTGTTTGCCAGGCATTTGAAGACCTCAGAAATGTTCCACATGAACTACAGTTACACAAAGGTTAGTACCATCCTAAGAGCAATTCCCCAAGCATAAAATAAAACAAGGAGTCAACTTTTACAGCTGAAATCTGTAAGTAGAAGCTAGGACATAGCAAGTAAATACTCTGAAATTAAAATACCTTTCCCTTCTTTAATTTCTGATAAAATATATGTATTTCCAGATATTGCCTGATGTTACTGTTTATGGTAATAGCACATAACATAAATCATGTATGTTAAGATATATAATATATAATCACCTCTGAACAAGCTTAAAAGTTAGGTCCCAACTTGCCGCACTCAAGTATGTGTCCTAAATAAGTAATTACAGACTGTGGTATTCTATCAAAACCAGCATGAAAACTTCAATCCATACGCAACGTACCATAGGAATATTTGCTTAGGTCCCCAAGGATAAATGTTTCACCTGAACTTGGAAGCTCTTATTTTTCCTTATCTTAAAGCTAAGAAAGAAAAATGCATGAATTAGTGGTGTAGGACAAGAGATGCTAAATAGAAATCCACGTTAACACACCACAGTTGAAACTTAAGGTACAGTGAAGCCATCCCAGACAATTAAAGCAGCAAGTTAAACGAGGTTTCAGTAAAAATATATATATATATATTTATAAAATTTATAT
>NW_024884822.1:5190132-5240092 GCF_019232065.1 Centrocercus urophasianus | reverse complement strand
TTTTTTTTTTTTTTTCCCTTGGCTGTGGTGTTGTCAAGGGGTCTGCTCAATAATTAAGCCTGGAGATGCAGATGTGGAAATGTAGCATCTCAGCTAGCAATGGTTATTAAAAAAGGAAAAAAAAATAAAAAGGAAAAAAGAAAAAACAAAATATATAAAGATTTTATTTTATTTTTTTAAATGAGGTTTTATTAAGGAATAGGAAGCCAAGAAGCAAAGTCAAGTACAACAACAAACATATGGAAAATCTCCAGGTTATATTGCATTTTGTGTTAGACTCACTGCTAATCTTACGTAAAATCAAACTCATTAACACGAGAAAGCCCTTCCAGTTTAAGTAGAGTTCACATTTCTCTATGTTTGCTTCCCAAAATTAAGGTAAGCTTCAAGAAAATCTGCAGTATAACTAACATTCAACTGCAAGGCCTGCTCCAAAGAGGTAAGTGGAATTAGCGATAGTGGTTACTGCACTGCATAAAACCGTTACTCAGTGGATATTATTTCCCCCCAAAAATACAAGGATTGAGTAAAAATAGCCATGATACCCATTAACAACTAAATACGCCTGAAGTTCTTATTTTTCTCATGTTAATTCAGCACATTCCCTTGGGCTGGAAGGAATTGTGTTCAGAAGTACCAGCACTTAACCGTTTTGTAAAAGGATATTTGGTAGTTGAGGTTTCTGTCTACAAAAGGTTAAGCAAGAAGGCAGGCCACACATTCAAGTCTGTTGCATACAAAATGTTTTTGCAAGGCAACAGTAAAGCCCATTACACTAGGAGTTGGTTATGAGGTGTATTCATCACCTCTGTATGAACTCAAAGTCAACAACCATCCCAAACATACATTCCATTTCTATAAGCAGATGTGAATTCTCCTGTCTAATAAAGAAGAAATGTAACAATTAACTCCCTGTTACTGAAGATAATGCTTCTGCCTGCATAAGGGCATGGAGTTCGTACGGGGCATGAAACGTGTCAAGAAAAGAAGGCTGATCATTTTGCCAGGACTACAGAGCAAACAAGAGTACACCAATGGCTCAGAAAACAAGTCCATCAATCCAGGAGGTGCTTCTGTCTTTCTCTCTTTATTTCAGATTTTACATCTAAAAAAAACCATCCATTACTCTGTGGCATTCCTTCTGGTGCCCTCCAAAAAAACCAAAGCCAAAATTCGAATAACGTGTCAATGAACAAGTTAAGGCCTTGTACACCAAGTGTTTTGTTCTGTGCTGGAATGCCCCTCTTCTAATTTACTTCAGGCTGATCAAGATACATTAATATTTGTTGAGGTGTACACTTCATTGTGAAATGAACTGTTACATGCTATACTGAAGAAGATTAAGAAAATTATCTTGGCTTGGAATCTCTTCTGGAATTGTAAAGTGAAAAAAAAAATCTGGAAAACGAATGTCAGTTTTAAGAAACAGGTGTTATCTCAGAGCAATTTAAGCCCGCAATTTAAATGCTTCAGAGATGTTTGTGTGACAAGATTAACCATGTATAACCTCCCCCAGCAGATATACAGGTAGTCTGAAACGTCTCACACAAGTCAAGCATTCCATGACAGAGACATAATAAACTGACTTCAGAATACTAAAAATAATATTCAGCCTTATAGCCAGCCTGAGTGCCAAATCACAGTATTCTGATATGGTATCACCTCTAACCAGAGACCAAATTTCTGGAAGTATTGAAACATTCTTCCTTTTTCTAGGCAAGGAGAAAGAAAATTGCACTGTCTTCCACCTTGGAAGAGCTGAGATGGTTGAGCTGTTGTCTGCAGGTCAGTGTTACACAAGAAAACCCCCATCATTCCCACACCACCTAGAAAACAACACCGTATACCTCCTATCCACACTAGCTTTAATGATAAGTGTTTTAAAATGCAATGCAGTTTTCTTGTTTTGCTCTTAAAACTCCTGAAAGAAGAACACTCGACTGCAATAGGTCCTGAACTACAAGTTGAGCCCATGTGAAGCTGAGCAGCCCTCACTTCACAGGTGACGCTGCTCAAGGAGAGATTATTCAGCATTTTCCTGCTAACTTGAAAGAACCACACCAAGCTCTCTGCTACCAGGCCGTAGCACAGCACAGCTCCCAGGACAACCAGCAGTAACCTCACACCCAAATTAGGCCCAGGGCTACATGTTATCGAGAAAAAAAGTCCCGATTGAGAACAGATGTTGACCAATTCATTCACTGCAACACTTCTGAGAAACCAAGCATACGTCTGGGACAGCACAAAAACATTTCAGTTAGCAGAACAATCATACCAACACATCGGATAACTTCCAAGATATTTCCAAATTACAGACACAGAACACAGGAGAGAATGTTTCTTTGCAACTCTTTCTCAAGAGCAATGAAAGGTTTGTTCCAGACTTCTACAACTGCCTGAAAACATCTCACAGCACATTCATTTTGTGTCAGGTGCTGCTATCTGCTTCAATGTCTCCATCTTGTCATCCTCACAAGACTACAGGGCCAACTGTATCCTACACAAAGTCGCACTGCTTACATGAAAACTTGGACCTCATTATTTCCAAATAATGACAGTAAATGAGGGAAAAGTTCTGCCCAAATCACAGTCACTTTTGCAACACACATCTGAGCCTTCTCTCATTTCCCCCGCAGTTGCTCGGTCTCCCAGGTAACACAGGCACTTCACAAACTACCCAGTTATTATCCTACAGCAACTTCACCATTTGAGCACAGTCATTTCCAACTGCTCAGATAAGAGACAAGCGTCTGGAGAAACAAACAGGTCAACTTTGACTCAGTCATGACCATAAACAGAGTGCCAAGGTAGAAAAAATAAAAGCAAGTGGTGAGCCTTTCGTTACGCACAAGATAATCAGCTTGTTTTTTTTTTTCCTCATTTTTTTCCCTTTTTATATATATATATATATCAATATATATTTATATAATAACAAGCGACCTGCTAAGGCAATGCAAACAGCAAACTATTTTTTAATGTTTAAAAAAAAAAAAAAAAAGCTGAGAGGTGAAAGAGTAACCAAGAAAGGCATTAAACAGGTTAACGATTAGAAGCTCACCCTTTTTTTTCCCGCGGACGCGAGCAGAGTTTGCACCGAGCAGCCCGGACTGCCTTGGGGGCTCCGCGGGAGCGGCCCCTCCGCCCGGCGGACAGGCCGTGGCGGGGTGCAGTGTGGCTGCGCGGCCGGCAGGGGGCGCCGTTGCTCGCGGGAAGCGCTGGGGAGCTGCTGCAACCGGCGGCGGCGCGGCCAGTGCTGCTGGGCCGGTGCTCCCCGGGTCCTTCCACGCGAAAAAGTAGACGGGACGGGACGAGGCAACCCTCCGGATGCCCCCCAGCTCCGCCCCAGGGAAGGAGGCCTCGCCGCTTCCACGGCCGGCAATGAGCGCCGCTCCACCTCGGTAGAGATGGGGGAAGGGACAGCCCCTCTCTCCCAGCAGAAAGCTCCCAACCCCAAACCATAAATACTCACCATATTGACTTCTGAGACCATATCTATACTGGCAATGTCTATGTTCATGCCAACAGCCACTGGGGGACCTGCAAACCAACAAGATGGTCCGCAATGTGATCGCTAAGAACTTAACTCATTCTTACCAGAGTTACAAGGACTAAGACATAGTAAAAAAAAAAAAAAAAAAAGAAAAAAAGGAAAAAAAAAAAAAAGAAGAAGAAGAAGAAGAAGAAGAAACGATTAATAAACAAATAAATAAAAAGCCGGGAAGGTGACAAAACAGCGTCCCCCAGCCCGTCCCTCCCCCGCCCCCACGAGCGTGCAAGCTTGCCATCGATCCGCGAGGAACGCGTTAGCGCCGGATTCACCCTTTGCGCCCCGCCAGCTGGAGCGCCGCTTTATATAACGCGCACACGTGTCGGCTCCGGCGCCGGCTGCTCCCCGGGGAGCCCGCGGCACGCAGCCCGGGGCGGGCAGGGGGCTGTAGGGACCCCCCCCCCCCCCCCCCTGCCCTTTCCTCCCCTCCCCGGCCCCCCACCCGGCTCAGTCCCGCCGGTACCGGGCGGAGGACTCCGGCGAGCGCGTCCGACACCGATCGATAAACACACGAAGTAGTTGGGAGGGGGAGCGCGCAGGGGGTTAAATGACATTTTCTTATCGGTTAACGGCGCATCTCGTACTCGAAAATAGTAACTGTGTGATCACGGGAACGAACGTTGGGTAAACTTCAGAGATTTGCATCTCGATAAAGCCAGTTAAATGAGGGGTTAATAAATTATCAGCACGCACACAATGAGGGGCCGATTCCAGATATGCAGGAGATTTAAATGATGGCATTAAGAGCGCCTTGTGCTAAGAAAATAGAGTAACAATTAGCTTAACTTCGGATCATCTTGAGAAAATGGCAACATGCACACCCAGAGCAACAGCACCCACCACACGTCTAAAAAGCACGCACGGAGAAGGTCCAACAGCCCGGATATGTAACATCTCTGATCGAAAAGCTGTCGAATTACCTCCAAAATCTGGCCTCAAGCGAATGTCATAGCCCTTCAGCAGTCTATCCACGGTCTCTTTTACCAGTGACATATTACTAGGGTCATTGACACTAAGGAAGAAAAATAATAATGCGTTATTTCTAATTTCTCGGACCCAAGCTGTACATTCCTCTTAGCTGTAACATGCAGAGCAATTCAAAGTAAAGCAGTGCCTTCGTCACTTACCTCTGTGCACACACCACTGCTATTATTAAAGGGAATGACCAAATCCCAAAGTAACCCTTTTTCCGGACTCTCAGCATCCCTTTAGCTTTTGATATGATTTAGGGTTTCAGTGAAGAGAAGAAGAGATCCAACTTATTCTGGCCAGTGCAGTAATTCTAATGTGAAGCGCATGCGCACGGCGTACCACAACATCAAAAGGAGCAGTGGTTGCTGCTGGAGATGGAGCAAATTTCCTTGAAAAAAAAAAAAAAAAAAAAAAAAAAAAAAAATTAAAGGGGAAGAAGGAAATGCATTATTAAAAAAAAAAAAAAAAAGTCATCCACAGGAGGATCGAGTATATTTTTGTTGTCTTTTTTCTTAGTATAGAATATAAATCACAGCAAGCGGAGAACTTTAAGGAGTTGTGCAGGGCACCGGCGGCTTTGTAACCCAGTTTAAATGCGGGGGGGGAGGGGGGAGCTGAACGGATTCGGATTGACACGGAGGGGGGAGGTTGGCAGGAACTTGTGCAGCGCCGAAGGCAGGTGGGCAGCTGAACTTTTTACTCCCTGGAAGGAACCGCCCGAAGCGATGCGAGGTGCGGACAAAGGAGCCGGAGCTCGCAACGAGGGCGGGCGGTGGAGGAGGAGAAGAGATGGGAGCTTACAGTATTTCTCACGACAAAAAAAAAAAAGAAAAAGAAAAAGAAAAAGAACGACGAGGGATAGTTTATTGAAAAAGGGGATTAGGCTACTTCCTGCCTTCCAGCGCTGGCAGGCTGTTCCCGGGGCACAGGGCTGGGAGGTGGCCGGCTGCCGCCTCCGGCTCCCACGGCTCATCCGCTGCCCCCCCCAAGTCGTCCCCCGCACTCAGCCTGGGGAGGGGAGCTCCGCAGGTAGAGCTCGAGCTGCCGCGGGGCTGGGAAGGGAAAACCGCCCCCCCGAAGGTAATGGTGCTTGTAGTGACCGCAGCCACCCGGAGCAGCCCCCTTACCTCCTTGGGTAAAGCACGCGAGCTCCTCAAACGCAGCGTATGATCCAATTAATGCCTCAGAAGGAACCAGAGACGAGCAGAGAGCTGATTAAGGGATGCTTTGAGTGACATTTAAATCCTGAGCAGGAAAACAAAAAAAGAAAAGGATAGAGAGAGAAATGGGGAGAAAAAAAAGCCTACCTCCCCCCCAGACCGACCAAAAAAAAAAAAAAAAAAAAAAAAAAAAAAAAAAAAAATCAGCTGGCTTAAATGATTCCACGCAAATCTGCCTTGTGTTCGTCGCTCCTTCTACACCTCCTCCTCCCGCACATCCCCTTGCTGCTCACCGCTCGGATCTATTCGTGCTCGCGGTGCCGGCCGGCCCGGGCTGCGCGGGGTTGGAAACACTCGGGGCTCCAATTAACAAAAGCAATATTATACTAGCTGCGGGAGGCCGGAGGAGGAAGAAAACGAGGGGTGGAGAGGGACACGGTGAGGTGAGAGTGTTGCACAGAACGAAGCGGGCTGCGTAACCCGCTTGCTCTTCAGCACAGCTCAGCTCAGTCCCACACGCACACGGCGCTCCGGAGCCCCCGCACCGCGGCCACGCGTGAGCTCAGCGGGAGGCGCTGCCACGTGGCCCCGGAGCAGCCGGGAGGGGTGCAAGGCCGGGGGGTTCAAGAGAGGATGATGATGAAGATGACGATGAAGAGGAGGAGGCGGCGGCGGACCTGAATGGGAAGGGGTGGGTTGGATGCGGAGGCGGTGGGACCAAGTCTCACCTGGGGAGCCGCGGGTGCCGCCCCTGGGAGCCGGAGGGGCCGCTAAAGAAATGAACAGCAGCTGCGTGAAGCAGGCGGCAGACCCGAATAGCAGGCAGCCATTTCACGCGGCCCGGCAGCTCCGCGGCCGGCTCGGAGGCAGCCCCGCAGCAGCACCTGTCGTGGGAGCGGGGCTGGGCAGCCCCGAGTACAGCACAGCACAGCCCGTCCCGTCGCTCCCCACACGCTGAACGCACGGCCGCGGCTCCAGGAGCACGGACTGATCGCGCCCCTTCTGCACCCACCCGCTGTCCTTTCCTTAAAACATCACATCGTACCCTGGAGAGCAAGGAAGTATCCGGGCTTCCTTGGGGGATGGGGTGATGCTGGGGGTTATCCCCCTTCACTTTCTTCTCTCATTCGTAAACAATTAATTAAAACAGACTTTTTTTTTTTTTTTTTTTTTTTTTTTTTTTTTTTTTTTTTTTAGGTGCTAAATATCCCAGCTCTCATTCGCGTTTTTCCATACAGCCCAGCCCCAGCCAACCTCAGCACAGGAGCAGCACCAGCCCCGGCCCTTCCGCCCCCCAACCTCCCCCCGCTCCGGCAGCGGAGCCGTCCGACCGGGCACCAGCACAGCTCTCCCTTCTCACCCTGCTGCTCTGCTTCGCTCTCAAACCTCTTGAAATACGGCCCTGAAAGGAAGATGGTGGACACAGTGCAGTGAATCACGCTACCTTAGGTGCATAATGTGCTTTTTTTTTTTTTTTTTTTCCTCCTGCAATCATATGACAGAGCAGGAGGGAAAACACTTCGATCCTGCACTGTGAAACTCACCTGCAAGTGCGAACTTGGGACCACATCCGGCACTCCCAGTTCTGTGCTCTGACTCTCTGCTATTAGCTGTCATTAAGCCCCAGAAACGTTCCACATACCGTGTCTGAATGTGAAACAGGTAAGAACCTGAGGCCGAAGGCTGCTAATATTCAATGCTAGACTGACAGGAATTCTTTATTTAGATATTAGCATGATACTAGCATAGTATTAGGGCTGGAAGAGTACTCTTTTTCCATTGGACTGCTGGATTAGTACACCCAGAGAATTCAAGCCATGTCAATATATCCAGCAGTCGTTCCCTGCTGTGGTGCATGCGCTGACAATGAGGCACGTTGGTTCTGTGCCTAGGACACACTGTGCAGCAAAGCCCACTTCAGGCCGGCTCTTCCAGTAAATGAATGAAATATCTCTCAAATAAAATCACTGCATACAGATATAATGGTGCATTCCATGTAGAAGATTAACATATACCCCCACACTTTCAAAATAAAAATGAATGTATAAAGCCTCTCCTGAGCCACGCTTGGATGATCTGTATAGCTTAGGATTTTTGTTAGATGTGACTCCTCCACCATTTAAGTGGGTCAACGACAGTAACACTTCCTTACCTTTAGTCCTGTTTCTGTGTGCCCTGTGTGATAAGGGTATAATTATACACTGACACCGAGTATGAATTCATACAATACTTTTCCTTTTGCAAATGCTTTGCTGTACTCTTTTGATAGTATCCCTTTTTGTCTGAACACAAGTTCTGGTCCATCTCTGTCATTCAAAACTTTTCAGTGCCTTTAAAATGTCCCACTTATCACAGAAATCGTTCCCCTTTTCCTCTTGGGTCTGTTTGTTTGTTTGAAAAGGAAATTAAATAACCACTGCAAAGAGCAGCATTGGCAAGATGGAGAACCATTCGTGTCATACTCTTGAGGATTGTTATCTAAGTTTTTTGATGTATTATGATGGGGAAACAACCCAGTTGCTAGTTGGATGATAGTTACTTACATCTTCTAAATACCTCAGATTACAAATTACTATAATCTTTAATAGAAATCAGCAAAGATAGTCATGTTTTACATGCCAGTTGCAAATCATTTTTATTCTTAGCTTTCGACTTTGAGGAGTACAAAAGAATACACAAATAAAATTGAAATACTCTGAAGTGATGTCCCACTATCCTTGTTGGCCTGTGTGTGACACTGCAAGAACTGGGCTATAAATAATGTCATACTTCACTTGTCTTGTCAGCCTTTGCCTATGGCAGTATATTCCTGTCACCATGAGCAACAGCCCAGGCCACGTATGGAGAACTGTTGTAAAGCAATTATAAAACAGTTTGCAGTAAATATATAGATTAAGTTAAATACATTTTCGTATGGGATAAGACAGTTTGTTATGTATTACTGCCACTGGAGTCCCAAGGCACAGAAGCAATACTGATTTATGCCATCCCAAGAACTCCACCTCCATCATTGGGGTTGTGAATAACAAAGGCAAAACCCCTCTGACGAAGAAATCCTTTCACTGCACACCAGTGGCTTGACCTGCCTACTGTTCTTTGGATGCCGTATTTCCTGAACTCTTGAAAATTTGATAAGATGCAGTAATATCAGAAACTCTCTGCTAAGAGTTGTTTTCATAAATCAGATCAATTTTTAGTCTATAATTTTCAGAAGAACATTTGTGATTATTAATTTTCATATGTTTTCTATTTCCAACTTCTGTAAAGTCCCAAGTCCACAACACTCCATCTTGGTTTCACTGTAATTTCAGGCCTTCAGATGTAATATGGCACAGTCCGTGCACCATGCCACGTCATTAGCAAGCAGCCTATCAGCACACACACTGCCATTACAATGCATGCACAAGCAAAATGGCTCATGAGGGTGTACGTTGATTCTGCTCTTCTTAGGCAATAGAATTTGGTTTTGCACAGCAAAAACTCTAGGATTTTCAGATTTGTATAGGTTTTGAATATTGCATATTTAGACATTTTCAAAGCAGTAAAGCAAACAACAAAGGCAATAGTGTACGACCTGCCTCTTATACTGCTTTTGGCCCTCAAAAGCAGATGAAATCATCAGCACTGTACAGTAACTGAGTGTGATAAGTTGCTTAGGAAACAAGTATTACTTGATACAGTGTAAATTTAACTTAATTATAACAGAAGAGAAATGGGGGGGCAACCATTTGGTTTGCATTGGTTGGTTTACATACACTTATATGTAGAATTTTATTTACTGAAGATGAGATGTGCTCATTCTGTGACTCACTGCATGGTGTCCCACCAGATGAAAAGTACTATGGATAAGAACTTGCTCTTAGCAAAGAGATATTAATCCCAGGATAAAATAAATAAATAAATAAATAAATGAAATAAAAAAGCTGTATCTTAGATGCACGTTGAGTCTTTTACTGTGATATCAAATTACAGATTAAAACATGGAGTTAAAACATTGCATGAGACAAGTGTTCTGATTGGAGGCAATTGTCAGCAACTCAGTGGGGACTGGAGTGAAATAGAAAATGTCTGGCACTTGGAATTATGATGGAATGAAATCCTGTTATCGTATCATGAAAGCGCCACTGAAAGCTCAATTTCCTTCAAAGTGGTGGAATATATTAGTTTAACAGTTATGTCGACAACAACTCTTTAATTCCCTTATTTAAGCTACACTGGCACTCCACTAGCTCCCAAATATCTACAGTATACACATCCTTTGACACGAAGGCTGGGCACAAGGAGAGACAAGGATAGTAAAACATTTAAAAGGCAGCACAAAATGTATACCAAGATTATGTCTTTAGACTGTGTCCAAATCTCCTCCATGCTGTTTGTGTAAGATTCAGCCCTGAAAGCAGATTGCAGAAACCTGTTATTAAATTAATGGAGTGGCATTTGTCTGCATCAATTGATTGCAGGATTTGGTCTTCATTTCTAAGCTCTCTTGGGCAGAGTTAACTTCCACATTTTTTTGCTGTTGTTGAGTAATACATTCCAAAATACTGTTAAAAATATTATCTGAGGGTTCTAGAACTTTTGGGTTGGAAGCTTTTGATAAAAAATGAAAATACTTTCATAAGGAAAGTGATTTAAGCTTCTAAAATCATCTTGGGCCTGTTAAAAATGTTTTTAAGACTAAATAGGAATCTACATAGTTTTACCTGGATTTTTCTTATCTGGGAGGACTCACTAGCTCACAAAATTTCTCCCCATTGTGGCCACCACCTGGACCAGTTAAGGGGCTGGCACTGGAAAAGAAAAGCAGGAACTGAGACAGAAAAGGTAGGTGAAGAGAAAGAGAAGTTAGAACAGTGGGGGCAAGGCTCCAACACAAACAAATTTGAAGAAAGAAGAGCCATTTATTTAACAAGAAAGAAAAAAAAACAAAATTAGTGCTCATTTAAACTAACATGTAAAACATGAAGCAGTCTTTCTGTCTCAGAAATCAAACAGTTCCTACATGAATTCTTTATTCTCTGGACGAAAGAAGATTACTGAAAAACGATCATTGAGACTCCTGAGCTCTGTGATACCATCAAACATGTTTTGATCCAGATTAAATATTTTGAGATTTAACAATGTATTTACTTTTCTTGTAAATAAGAAACCTTCACAGGATGCTTGTAGTTGTAAGAGATTTCACATGAAAAAGTATTTTAATGAAAGTAAACAAAGCCCAAACTGTGACTTGCATTTGACAGCCAAGTACAATCAATTGCTAAGTTTTAAAAATGGCAAATACTTTATACATTGGATTAAAAAAATAGTAGTATTATTCAATAAATTTTCCAACTAACAGAAGTTTCTTATCTGGTAAAATACAACCCGCATTAACAAAACAGAGAAACAATGATAGAATTCAAAGAGAAGTACTAGAAGTAATAGAAGCTATTAATATTCTAATTGCTCTTTAAGCAGTTGTTTTTTGTTTAGTAACTAGGAGAACGCAAGCTTGAATCTGACTGCACAGTGTTCAACAGTGCCCTTTTACTGGTGTGCTAGAAGGAGAGAGCAATCTGCCCTCTGCAGACATATACAGATCTATTACTCCCAGCAAATGGAGAACACACTGTGCTCCTTACCATCTCTAAGCCACTCTAACTGATATTTGACCAGTCAGTCAGTCAGGTGAAGCTCCTGATGACTGGAAAAAGGCACCCACTTTTAAGAAAGGTAGAAAGGATGACCCAAGGAACTATTGCTTTGTCAGCTTCTCCTGTCTGGAGAAGATCATAGGGCACATCCTCCTTGAAATTGTGCTAGGGCATATGGAAGAGAGGGAGGTGATATGGGATAACCAGCACAGCATCACCAAGGGCAAGTCCTCCCCAGCCTACTTAGCAGCTTTCTGTGATAGCGTAACTGCACCAATGAACAAGGGAGGAGGCACTGATATCATTTATCTGGACTTTGACACAACATTCTTCTCTCCAAACTGGAAAGACATGGATTTGATGGATGGACTGTTCAGTGTACAAAGAAGTGGTTGCAAGATTGTACCCAGAGAGTGGTGGTCAATGGCTCAATGTTTGGATTGAGATCAGTGACAAGCGCCTGTTTCTCAGGGGAACAGTACTGTGACTGACTCTCTTTAATATCTTCATCAGTGACATTGACAGTTGGCATCGAGCATACCCTACAAGGACAGTCTGAGAGCTGGGGCTGTTTAGCCTGGAAAAGAGAAGGCTCTGGGGAGACCTGAGAGCAGCCTGTCAGTATCTAAAGGGTGGCTGTAAGAAGGAAGGGGACAGACTCTTTAGCAGGGTCTGTTGTAAGAGGATCACAGAATCACAGAATCACCCGGGTTGATAAGGGGTAATGGTTTGAAACTAGAAGAGGGAGAGCTAGAGGGATATGAGAAAAAAAAAATATGAAAAGGGTAGCGAAGCACTTGAACATGTTGCTCAGAAAGCTGGTGGAAGCCCTGTTATTGGAGATATTCAGTGGTCAGGCTGTATCAAGCTCTAATATAATAGAGCTGCAGGTGTCCCTGTTCACTGCAAGAGAGTTGGACTAAATGACCTTTGAAGAACCCATCCAACTCAAACAGTTCTGTGACTTAATAGTTGTTTTTTGTTTCTTTGTTTGCTTTTTTAATTCTCTTGCATTCCCACCCCAAATGAGCTCACGCCAGTATTCCATTTCTTTCACAGCTACCCTAAAATTTCAGCTAGTCCTGGGGAGAAGCATGTGTCCCACCGTGCCGCAATAAGTATAAATACACATCTTGCCACACAGTTTGCCCCAGCTGATGATTTCTGATTCTGTGCTCACAGGACAAAGATTCTGTGCAATCAATACTTGGTTTGCAAGTGATCTTTTTAAAATATTGGAAGGTAGAAGCGTCATATACAGATGTTACTGTTCAGCAGAAACTTCTAAGACTGGATGGACCAGTTCTGTTGAATTGATTATGTTTTTCAGAGCTTTACCACTTTCCTACAGAAAGGACATAACTACCTGAAGAGTATAGCATGGAAATAGACTTAATGCCAGCCAAGATGGTAAGGCACTAGCTGGCAAATGCAAATACACTATTTTGACTTATGAGAAAGAACACTAAACAGCAATTTACATTTACAGGCATGTATGCAAAGTACATCTAAAGCAGTGCAAATTAGGTGGGACCAGATGAGTGAATGAAGCACAAAAGTAGAAGCTAAAAACAGAAAATAAAATAAACTTAGCATGGAATATAAAGGTGTTATGAAGTAGTGAAGTATGAAGAAATACTAATAATCTTGGGAAAACAATTCAAAATGCCAGGACAAAACAAACAAACAGCAAACCAATCCCAAATCAAACTTCTGTAGAATCATCTCTCTCGTTAAGCTACATACTGAGTTTAGTAATACATCCAAGAATCTCTCTAAAATACCTCAATATTTCTGTACGTAGTTATCATTCATTCTCCCACCTGATTTTGTGGTCGTAGTTGGTAATTTACAAACAACCATAAGCCAAAGAAGGTCTCATTAATGCAAATAAGTAACCTATCATATTATTATGTCAAATCCAAAGATGATATAGATAAGCATATCATGGGCAAGTGCCCAGGCCAACTCCTGCTGAGAATAATAACAAAACCCACATTCAGCTCAGGAATAGCAACATGAAGGCCCATCTTACAAGGCATCAAACAGCAGAAACCTGGAAGAGTGCCCAAGTCATGATTACCCAATAATTTGTGAATACGGTCCATACTACACTTTCAGGGAAATTAAAATGAACACATTATAATTTTATCTAACAAAGTACTAAACAGAAATTAAGACATCCCCGGGTTTTTACAAGTTTTTGAGGCTTGATTTTCCAAAATGGAGGGTGTGTCTTACTGTAGAAAGGTCTGGTACAATTACACTCAGTCCTGAGGTAATGGTAGAGAGAGAATAATAGAGATTTGAAACAACTGTTTGCAGATTACCATTCCCTATTTAATTTGGATGAACTATTGCCTATGAACATATCATATCTATCCCCCTATATACCCACATAAGGTCATTTTAACAACTACTATTATTTTACTGTTGCAGATATGGTCAGGTCAGTAGAATCCTAGGCAGTAAAACTGTCTTCAGAGCTACTTTGAAGGACTGTGAATCAACCAGTCAAACCAACGGTCAGTCACTGTCGCTAGAAATAGGACAGCTCTGGGTTGTGACACTAATCACAATATTAGCTTTTCGTTTATTCTTAAGGTGAAAAAGCAGCTGAATAATACTGATATTTGATGATACACAGCGAACTCAAAGTAGTACTCTACATTTTAAAAATGCTTGGGTTTTGAAGTGGAAATTTTGGACATCTTTGCCAATGTAAATCAGGAGTATCTCCACAAAGTTCATAACATTACAAAAAAAAAAATAGAATTCAGAGTAGTAAACCCCTCACTATAGTAAAACAATTATTCATCTTTGTGTCTTTAGCTCAACTTTGGTCATAGCCAGCTGCTTTATGTAACTTGCACAACAAAACTTGATTATCTTTCCTCTAAACAAGTAAAAAACTGGCACATCCATCACATCTCAGAGTTCAAGTCCAGAAACAACTGGATATATATTTTAAACATCTCTTCATTTTTCTAGCTACACTCCACATATACTGATAATTTTATATCACCATAAAGCATTAAGTCATTTGAACATATCATGGAATGAGAGCTAAACACTACCTACAAGAAACAAAGGAACAGACCCCATTAAAACAAACTAAAAAAATATAAACTACTAAGTGCTCTGAGTATGATCAGCTTCTGCTTTTCAGCATTAGTTCCCTATTGTGACTTTTTACACAAAATAAAAGATACTGTTAACATGGTCAAAACCTATTGTTGAGGTTACAGATAAGAGTTCTCTTTTCAGGGAAATCTGATGGATGTTGCTGTTATACACCCTTGCAATTTTTTTTTTTCTGAACCTATCAATTTTCAGGCAGTGTTGTATGAGTCCATAGAACCACAGGGGAACATGGCATATACACAGAAGATTTGCCCGTTACTGACACATACAATTCTGTGTGAATGACTTTTTTTTTCCTCTTAGGGTTATTAAATATACAATTTCATTATGCCATGTACATAACAGACTTTTATTTTAATTTATACTACCTTTACAATAAAAGAGATTCTTTCACCATTCAGTTTTTGACATTGGTTTGAGGAAAAAAAACAAATTACTTTTCATTCCCTTCTCCTACTTTATCACCTTCAAATAATGTCAAATATTTATTGACAGCAATGAACTTATCTCTTGCAAGGAATGCAAACACTCCGGTATCATTATGTTTTGAATACACTCATTAGTAATCCTTCCTTTCTTTTCAGAAAAGGATTTTAAAGTTCTCATTCCTACGGCCTATAGAGGAGGAGGAAAAGGTTGAATAGTATGACAAATCCTTTTAAAAATGTATTAGTACAATAAATAAATGACATCTTCCAATGAGAAAGCATAAAGGAAGCTTCAGAACATTTGAGAAAAAGGTTCATGTTTTTGAAACATGACAAGATAAATATTTTCAGTCACTGCCAAAAGACACAAATACATAAACATGCCTATGAAGAAAATCAGAGCTGTATAAACTGAGCTGAATACATTGTAAGTTTCTACTGTATGTGTAACCTCATTATTGAAAATAAAAAAGGAAAGTATAAATTAAAGGTTGTTAATAACATTACCTTTGGCTCTTACTCACAATTAAGCTAAAAATGATGCCTCTGTTGATGACTATATACATCGACTATTTTGAAGGTCACACCAATGTTGTATTGCCTTTCTGCACTACACTGAATATGTGGTCCAGTATCAGTGTGACAGGAGAGGGATCCTTCCTGCCACCTTCACAAGAGCACTCCAGCCTCATTGTTCCTCCAGTAGACAGGCATAGGACTAGAACATGAAAGTTCTACTTCTGAGATATATCTGAGGTGTAACTTTTATTCTAACGTGGTCTATCTTCATTCCATTTAGAAATATTTCTAAATAAGCTTTTTTCTTTATCTAGCTTATATGTCAGAGCCTAGGATCATGCACACATTACTGAATGAGCCTGGTTATAGGAACACTCTTACGACTGAGAGCATTTGCTGGTCTTGAGAAGGAGAAAGACAATCCAGAACAAGGTCTGTTACGAAAATATCATTCCAAATATAAACAAATTGGATGTCACATCACAACATAAATTGGAAAGACAATTCTGAAAGTAATAAACAACTGCATCTTGGAACAGCTCATTCTGAAGCATACAAGAGAATAGGCTATTCTTGACTTTGCCCTAAGTAACTTCCTGAAAGGATTCCTGTAAGTATGGTTGAACCACTAAGGAGTAAACATAATTAAATTTGACATGTTTTGTGAAATCAAACTAAAATAAAATATTGTGACATTGAAACTCAGGACCTGGGTACTTTTCAAATGAGTAGGTGAAAACAATTATAAAGAGAAATTCATTGAAAGCTAAAATCTGTAGGAAACCTTCTGGATATTATCCAGTTAGAGAATTAACGGAGGTATCAGAAAGAGCTTTTACACAAAAAATAACAAATTAAAGCCAACAGGGCAGATACCAAAGTGGTTTAAACATGCAAAATACAGGTCTTCAAACAACTTCTTCTAAATGGAACTCCATCAAAGTTATGGCCTCTTAGTTGGCTAAGAGGTCACGATTCAAATGTCATTACCAAAAACAAGAACAAAGTAAGCTAAAAAACAACTTTGTACAATTAGCAGAATGCATGTGGGATGTCAGCAACTCTAGAGATCTTGCAGTGAGACCATTTTATGTTTGTTTGTTTTTTTTTTCCTTTGTTCTTTAGATATAGTGAATAGAAGATACCACATTTAAACATGTATACAATGAAATAGAGGCATTCTCGGAAACAGATACTAAAAAGAGCAGTGGATGAAACATGAAAAATCAAAACGTTTTCAGAATTTCATAACTTCAAGGGCTTTCAAAGAACTGAAGACTACAGCAGCAACATTATCAGAAAACTTCTGAAACATGACAAAAACTTTTATTATGTGTATACATTCTGAATTAATTGTATTTCTCTATCGATTCCCTTCTTTTTGCAGTACTCGACAAATGAAGACTAAAATGGAAAATAGGCAGATAACATTTTTAGAGTTCTCTGAAGAATAAGAAAGTTCTTTCACATTAAGGCTGAACGAGACACACGGCATACTATGTAGATTGCAATTAAGGACTTACAGGTATGCTAACATTACAGTAAAATTTTATGATGTAACAAACAACGCAAGTATAAAATAATGTCACTTCAAAGCATCTCTGTCAGTTGGATGAAGAATAAGGCTATGACTTCCTCAAGAACAACATAGCAGGTGCCCCTGCCCACTGCAGGGGCTTGGAACTAGGTGACTTTTAAGGCTCCTTCCAATACAAACCATTTTGGGATTCTATCAAGAAACAGGAAGTCAAAAGTAGAAAAGGGGACACCTATTGCCCTTTCCCCACTGTGAATGGTGGACTGTAATTTTCATATAACCATAAAACAAGATTACATGAAGGTGGCAAATTACCTGCTTCACGTGGCTTCATACCTCTCTCTTAAATCCTGTTATTGACCGTAGAAGTGAATAGGCCGCTATCACAAGTTAGGAACAGAATAAATACAATAAAACCATTTGTTTGTTTCCCTTATGTCTGGATGATGTATGCAGAGCACTCACGCTGATTCTGATACCTGCTAATCTTGGAGCTGTTCCAAGGCGTACTCTTCCTCATGATGTATAGCTCAGGACAAAATTCGAGGAATAGTGGGAAACTAAAACATACAGAGTGTGCTACAAAAGATTGCACGTTACACCTATCCCACTGAAGTCATGTTTTGATACTTCAAAAAAGACTGGAGCCGTGTGTTAAGTCTAAGCTTCTATCTTTCACAAAAACTCATCCATGTTGCAGTATCTTTGTCGGGGCTTCCTGTGGAACTATATTTAGCCTAGGCTTTAGGAGCTCAGTGATAGCAGCATGAAACTCAGCATGCAGTAATTAGTCAGGCTTCTCAGAAAGCACTTGCAGGCCACACTGAGCTCTGTGATGCTGCAGCGTACTGCTGGTGCTAGAAATGCATGCCTGCCTAAGAGTTAGCTTTGTTGTGACTGCAGCAGAGTTGACCCAGCAAAAAGAAATTATTAAAAAATAAAAAAAAAGACACATTTTGCCCTTGTTGCCACTGAGTTGGCGATTAACATAGGATATGCATGTGCACATTATATTACATCTTATTTTATTTTATTTTCTCTAGATTATCATATTTGGGACATATATTTTGTGAACACATGTATAGAAATATATATACACACACAGGTATTCATACATATACACGTATCTATATTTTTACACTTCTGGCTGCCTTATCCCTTTCCATCCTTGGGAAGTTGTATATTCTGCACAAAGCAACTGAATTGTGAATAACAACAGCATGATATTTCATTTTCTTAGTGGAGACCAGCCATTATTATATACTGACTGTTCAAGGGTGTTATTTTTGTAAACAAGAAAGAAACTAAATGAGCATAGAATTCATTATTGGGAAATGGCCTCTTATTCAGTTAATGCACATTCAAGAGAGCCCCATATGTATGTGCTCTCCAGTCAGTGAAGTACTGCAGGAAAATAGGAAGAGATTTCCCAGGGTGCAGCACACCCTGCTTTCTCTACCATATGCCTTCTAAATATGTTCCCTCTGTGTCACTGTGCACACAAAGCAACTTGCTGATTCTTGGCAAATTAATTCTGATACATTAAAAATGTATTCCTAAAGAACAGCTTTTACTTATTTAAAAAAAGGAATCCAAAGAAAATCAATTTTTCACAAAAAATGACCAGTCAATTCTGGCAACAGACATTCTTTCAATATTGTGATGCTGTCCTTCACTTTCTGGAGTAACTCCATCAAATGTCCCATTTCTTTCCAAGATACTGAGTCAACTAAGTGCCAAAAATACATACTAAAGCTTAAAAACTTTGAGATACTCCATGGTGCATGAAACATGTTAGTACTATTTTATTGGTTGAAGTCCTACAGGCAAGTTACTATAAATTTAAAGAGAACATGGCATAGATTTATGACATAGATTCAGACATTAACAATTTTTAGGTGAGCCTAAAAATCACATCTAAAAAAAACAAAACAAAACAAAACAGTTTTTTCTGGGGGGAGAAAATCTGTTGCCTTTTCTTTGCTGTAGGTTGGTGGGTTTTTTTGTTTGTTTTCCCTAAAATAGACTAGAGGTATCATAAAAAGTCCAAATAATTAATGAACTTCTAAGATACAAGTTTTGAATGATATACTAAAATTGACACACGAAGTGCAA
The DNA here is from genome assembly GCF_019232065.1 of Centrocercus urophasianus. Taxonomy (NCBI): domain Eukaryota; kingdom Metazoa; phylum Chordata; class Aves; order Galliformes; family Phasianidae; genus Centrocercus; species Centrocercus urophasianus. Next base: position 5,221,034 of record NW_024884822.1, on the reverse strand, counting down.
ATCTACAACACTTTTCTGTGAGTTATAGATCAAATTGGGTAGGAAGCTTTGTTCCTAAAAAGAGATTTTTTTAAGGCTTTCCAAATACCCACATTAGGAGCTAGGAATTTAGAGAAGATAAGAAAGAAGAACATAGGAGGAAGAAAAGTATAATTTACATAAAATACGAAGCACAAGAAAACATTTTCAAGGGATATTTGTGTATTAAAAAAACCACCAAGGACAAACTCAGGTGAAATAAGGTTGGATAAAGGTAAAAATCTTACGCAATAAATCAACACCTACAGGTGATGCGGAGGATTAGAAATTCAAGAGTTGAAACATCAGCAATTACTATTAGAAACTCTTTGATAACTGAAGAGGTATCAGTTGATTGGAAAACTTGTCATTTTTTTCAGGCCTTAAAACAGCCTTATTAAAATTATTTAAAACAGGAACACGTCTCCAAATTTTGAATGCTGTGGAATTTAGAAACACCAGTTTCAGTTTGTACTTGTCTATTTGCTTCCTGACTTTAAAATTAGACTATTTTTCAAAACATAGGAAACCTAAATTCCTAACTAAACAGCCCACAGATCTGGTAAGAACTGCTCAGAGTTGAGAATAACAAAGACTTACAGTCCTTCACATAGTTTTGCCCAAGCAAATTCCAAAACACTTTGTTATGTTTAATTTCAATTTTTGCATTGACTTCCTAATTACTAACCATAATGGAAAGTACTCTTCAAAGTAGTTCTATGCCTTAGCAAGGTTTGTTTTAAGTCCAACAAGAAAATAATAAAGAAAAAACAGAAATAATAATAAAAATCACCAGATATTCTAAAGAATGTTACACACACACTATGTTTATATAATACCCTCTGGTTGAAATATCTGTGGCTAAGTGTCTCAAGCCTGGACATGATTTGTGTATGCACAGCATGTGAAATGGTCTGGATCAGTCAAGAAACAGGTCTGGAAATCAGCACAGTCACATGACTTCATATGTTACACGAATTTGTTTTTTGTTTTTTGTTTTTTGTTTTTTTTTTTTAGCAATATGAAACAATTCATTTTTAATGCAGAACATTTTTACAGGTGGTCGTTAGAAAATGTGAGCAGAACAGTACATCTGCAAATAAGAAGGATAACTTGAGGGACTACTGAATATTTGCTAGGTAGGTAGATGCAATTAAGTTTCACTGTACTCAAAAGAATCCATCAACACAGGAATTTGAGGTTTTTATTATACACATCCCTGTACTCAAGGTTTGTACTCAAACCTCAAACAGTCAGACTGTTGTACTCAAGGTTAGACCACCTAACATCTTTGCCACAGATGTTTATTGCTTAGAAGACTAGTGCTACCACATTTGTGCATTACCACTACTGGGCTTTAACTTGCTATCTGACATCAGTGGATCTCTGAGCTTCACACTGATCCCTTTATAGAACTCAGGGTTTCATATGTAACAAAAATTATCATTTGAGTATTTCACAGAAATGGTCATCTCAAACAACAGCAGATAACATAATAGACTTCCCATTACACCATTCAAAGATTGCCACTTAAAAATGTGAAATAAATAATGTCTTATGCTCAAGCAACTTGCACACTCAAAATTGCATTCCAGTTACCCCCGATAACAAACACTTTGCATCTCATTTTTACTCTCTCAATATTTTACACCGTTATATTTGTGAATATATCTTCCTGGATACTCACATGTAAAGATCCTTTCAAGACTATTTAGAAAATGTAGCCACTAGTGAGATGGATGATTAAGAAGCCTAGTAGTTCGAGATTAGCATGTGGAAAACAGAAACAGTTTCTATCTATATTTCTATTTTTATCATCGTTTCTTCTGCCCTTAAAGTAGAGCTATACGTAAACTTATCTGCCTTACTGGAGTATTGGAAAAGCAATCTAAAGTAGATTTTTAATGAAAAAGCATTAGCTGATTAAACCAACTCACAGAAGCAGTGGCTCCTCTTCCTGTTTTTTTGTTTTGTTTTGCTTCTATATTGTAACTCCTAGAATGAGCGTGTTACGTGAACATGACTACAGTCATGTTAATTGACTCATGCATTTAAATTAACAATTTTTGGCCAAATTTACTATATTTGACTATTCTGGATAAATAAAGGTGTACACAAAGTCTTATACCAGCAGCAAGTACATTACCTGTTAAGTGTTTCAGGTTAAACACCTTTTCCAATCCAATGTATTTAATTTTTGGTTTTCATCCTATCATAAATGAGACATATTTAACAATTACTTGTGAGTATTCAATGCAGTACATCAGCTTTAGTTGCCAGCATCCAAGACTAGCTCTTCTAAGAGCTGCTTATTAAAAGTGTGACCAAAAAAAAAAAAAAAAAAAAAAAAGCCACCACAAAATAAATACAAACATTCTGTATTGGAACTCTTCATGACAAAGTCTGTTTCTCAGTGTAAAGCAACAAATAAGGCTAGCATTGTTTTTATCATAGAGATTATTATTATTCCTCACCCTGACAGCAAAATTATGGCTATTTCCACACTCAAACAATACATAAACCACATATGCAAACAAACAAAGAAACATTAGAGAGCTTTTAACTGTTTTTAGACATATTTATGTGTAAATACCCATTCCTGTATAAATACCCATTCCTGTTCACAGTTGATGGCTCCACAGACTCTTAGAAGGGGAGAATGGGATCAACACATTCTGGAGAAAAGCCAAAGCAAGAGAGTAAGCAAAGACGACGTGTAGATATGATTGAATGAGGCAGCAGCCATTCCTGCCATAATGCAGTGTCCTAAAATTGCCTGCACAGCCGGGGACAGATTAGGGTGCTACTCTGTCTCAGATTCCCAATTCAAACATTTAAGTAACCACAAGAGAAAGTGCTAAGGTCATTGAGATGGCATTAGGGAATTTTCCACAGGCATCAGGATTCAGATAATTCATTAGGTTCAAAATTTTTAAAGGAAAATGTTGTAATGCTAATACTTCAAACCTCAACAGTTTGCTGAATTTAATACACAGGAAGACAGGGGTTGAAACTCACAGGAAGCAGGGGCGTTGAAACTAGGTGATCATTGCGGTCCTTTTCAACCTAGGCCATTCTATAATTCTACGATGACAATTTCCAGACAAACCTTAAGGCATGGAGGTGAGAAGGAGTGCAAGAAACGTGTGTGGGTTTTCTGCTTTGTTTTTAAATATAGGTCTTAAAAGGTACATTAGTGAAACAGGGAAAAAAGTACAAAAAACAATTGAAAAAATAATTTATTAGATGAGTGGTATGAAGATTATATTAATCTGCAGAATATCAATCAAATTTCCATGAGGCATCTTTAATGAAGCATACTCAACCTTTACATGCAAAATCAGAGAATATCCTCAGTTGGAAGGAACCAACATGTATGAAGATGCTACCTTCCTGAGTAGAAGGCTAATCAAACATCAATGCCTATATAGTATACAGCATTAACTGAAATGCTAACATAACAAATACAAAGAAGAAGCAAGAAATATAATGTTTTGTTTGATTATACATCCATGGTAAGGACTAAGGAACTTGAAAGATGAACTGCAAATTCTCAGTGATGAGAAAAATTATGCATACATATAATTGATATCACTGATGATGGTGGTTATAAGAACTGAAAACACTGATTATTATCAATTTAAATTTGTAAGTGGGCAAGAGTTCCTCATTTGTTTTAGAATTGTGAGAACCTCTACATCATGGTTTAAAACATGTTTCATGCTCTAATAAGCCCAAGAAGACTCATCTCTCAACCAGCTGACAAAAGAAGAACTGTTTCTTAGACACACCTCCAAAATGCTTGGCCTCAACAGCAGTGTATTATGAGAAATTAATCGTGGAGGGCTGGCCAAAAACCTGATACAGACAGCATAATAAAAGTGCCATTAAAATTATAAAACACAATCTGCTGCACCTGATGGTATTCTGGTCTTGGGTGGTCATTTAGAGACTAATCATGCTGACCAGTTTCTTTCAACATGAAGACAACACTATCCATTACCCACGGTGCTCAAGAAGAGTCTTTCCTCAAAAGAAAGACATCAGCAGAAAGAACAATTACTTGGAAAATTTGGAGTGAATTAATAAAGGTTTCTAAAGACTACCATATTAAAATTTCCAGTTGTGTAGTTGTACATGAGACAACTTCTATTCAGGGATAAGATGAAGGTGGAAATCAGATTAATAAATTAGAATTTATGAAGCATAGAAAATTGATCAAATAAAAATAGAGTTAGTATTTTTATTCCAGCACATCTTAAGATGTTCAAATGCATGAGAGAGAGAGATCTCACACACTTTTTTTTTTTTGTCAACTTTGGTTTTAGGATTAGTGGCACACAAAGCTAACTTCTATTCTTCATGTTTTAATAGGAAATGGCTAGCAAATGCTAGCCATTCTATCTGTTTGAAATTTGTGACCCGTTCTAGTGAACTTGACTGCTAAAATGAAGTCAGTTCTGTCATTTCTGATTTGGAGTAAGTTTGAGGTTTTTTCCTTTCCAATTACATTCAAGTTTACTATGCTGTTCTAAATAATTTATTTCAATGTTATGAAAAGTAGAAATCTCCTTTAATGGAGAAAAACAGTTGTAGAAATACTACGTATGCACAAAATCGCACGGCATAATTCATATCTGAATTTCCAATACAGGGTATAATGAAAAGGTACAAAGGGTCTTGTGTTGTGCCGGGATACAGGAGGGAGACAGTACAAGATATTGCAGAAGACCAACTTTGTTTACGATAAATTATCAGGTAGGATGCTAAGAAAGTTTTACAAGGGATAAGGATTTTTAAAATCAGAAAAGCTGGGGACTGAAACGTATCAAAGAGCACTAAAAAAGAGGAGGCAGAGAAAATCTCATTTGATAGTGCTAATTTCTTATTAAGTCAGAAAAAACTGGAGAAAATCCAGAAGATTATAACAGAGCCAATGTTATGTCCATAATAAAAAAACCAAGAGGGATGAATCAGGTAACAGCAGGCCAACTGCCGAAACTCAGTTCTTGGCAGAATAACAAAACTGCTGCAACTGACTAAGTATGGAAAAATATTTAATGCCCAGTTACATGGTTTTAGAAACAACTGGTCTGGAAAAAATGCATGACTTCCTTCCTTCAAAAGGGTAGAAATATTGTTGAAAGTAATTGCCAACATGTAAATAAGCTTAATTTTTGCAAGGCATCAAGATGCCATCACAATTCAGTTTCATATAACATGTGTGGTGAAAGGGGCAGCTGATTGCTCCTGAAGGGTTAGTCTGTGAATTCCGGGGGTTTTCTTTTTTGAAAGAATGAACAATAAGGCTACAGTAGAGCCAAGGGAAGCAGCTCTGCAGTTAAGCTGTCTACACTTGATGTCTGAATGACCATTTGTAAGCAAACTTATGAAAAATAAGACTGGAGTTTGCTTCAGATCCCATTGTACATCTATCTAGTTGTACAGTGTTTTTTGCTTAATGTCACAGAGTTTGTCTCTTCAAAATAATCGACTGGATGGGCAGGAAGCGAGTGTTCCTATACTGTTGAATGGATGATATAAAAATAATATTGTTTTCAGCATCACTTTGTATTGCAAGGTGAATTTTATTTTTTAAACAGCAAAGTTAAAAAAAAAAAAAAAAAAAAAAAACACACTCCCCACCTGCTGTATTTATTCAAACTGCAGTAGTGTTTAGAGGTCTTTCTCCAAACCAGTCTCAACAACATGAGACAAATCCTGTCAAGTCTGTCCCCTTGAAGAAGTCTCATTTGAAAAAAGACACTTGTAATATGGATTTTTGTTCCTGAACACTTAACTGACCCAAACGAAAGGGGAGGAGACGATGTGAATTAGAATCGAGATACAGTCTTTAATACAATTTTAGCCACAAAAACTCTATTCTAAACAACTGCTAGAAGCAAGGTAGAATTGTAAGAGCTCCATTAGCTGCACCTGAGGGATTTTGCTGTTGTTACCTTTACTTTAAAATGCTCCCGGAAGAACTGAAAGAAAACCTTTTCTGGCAAGTTAAGACAGATGGTCTAAACCAAGCGCTCACTAATATGTTGAAATAATTGAAGCATTTTGAATCTGTAAAAAGCATTTTAAATGAAGTCACTACAAGTACATAAGGAAGTTTTTCTCAGACACAACTTCTACAAAATTTTCATGATGTACTATCAGGAGTCTTCAGAGACCGTCATCCAAATTCAGGACAATATGAGTCATTCTATCCACATTTAGTTTTCTAAGCCATCTTGAATACAATCACATTTCAAAGATGGATCTGACTAACAAATCAAGGCTGAGGAAGCCTGACAGACACGTTCAAGAACAGCATCCTTCTTGAATCTGAAGGCAAAAATGAACATAGCAACAGGACTGCCTTAAAAAGAAAACAAACGAAAGCAACATAAAGCATAAAAAAAACCACACACAATCATGATTTAGGCAAATATTCATGAATATATATAAATAATAGAAATAGTTTTAGCCATCATACTTCCCTATCATAGGAAAATACAACAGAAACATCAAATGACATTAAAAGAATACAGACACACCGTTCTGCTTTCTAGCCTGTTTTTATACATCAGTACCTTTCCAATTCTTAGTTTCTTTTTTCCTCTCCCCATTGAGAACCTCTTCAATACCATCTATGTTTCCTAATTCTTGTCAGCACCAGTTGTATTCTCTCCTGTAGTCATTGTTCACCCAACCACTTTTGCAGAACCCTCACAGATCCCATGCTTCTTACAGCAAAAGATAACAAAACCTGCCTGCCAAAGCATCTCAAGTTTATCAAGGCCAGATTGTAAAGTAGTTAAAATTCCAGCAGTAAAAATTCAAAGAAAAGAGGTCTTCTGGTGGACAGAGTTGAAAAACTGTAAGCAAAGCTTACTCAAGTTTAAGGGGTGTGAGCTAATCCTATTTATTTGTCAATGCAAAGTATGAAGATATATTCTGTTTTGGGACTCTTTGGGTACTTCTTGGTGATTTCAATTTCAGGTTTTTAGGGTGGGAGGGGGGCTGGTTTTTTTTTTTTTTTTTTTTTTTTTTAATAACTCCTCCCAATTAGTACCAGAAGCACACATCTCAAAAAAATCTCAGGAAATAGCTCTAGACATTAATTGAAGAGTTAGATGCACCTACTGTAAGGGGTAAATGAATAAAAAAAAAAAAAAAAAAATTAAAAATTAAAAAAAAAAATTAAAAATCCCTAATATTCTCCAAATAGATAACTTTTGCAATCCATTTCTCTTTCCAGTCACACCTCACAAAGGCATTACAGACAGACCACTTGATGTGGCTTACTTCAAAATAACAATGCTAATAAAAATAATCTTAAATTGTGAATCATTCAGTGCCACTTACTTGGTGCAACCTATGAGATGTCTACCACTTGGAACTGCCCACGACTCCAGCAATCATTTGGAGAATGCAGCCAATCCAACTGCGCCCCGCAACAGTTTCCAAGGAAACCAGCAAAGACACCGGTATGGATGGCACGCAGTGGAAAAAAAAGCATGAAAAAGCTGCCGCATTTCCACTTCTTTTTCCCCCAATACTTTGAATCATATATTATGAAATGCTACCAAGAAAAAACATTATTGACAAAAACAGTAGCAAAAGCCAAAGCAGAACTGAAAGGCAATGAACAAGCACTTTTGGCTCCAGTGACTCAGAATGGCTACAACGCCTTCTTAAAGCTTTGCTCCTTATAAACCACAACATGCACCCCTCCCTCCCAGGGAACCATTTAAAGTAAGAGCAGCATCTCATAACAAATAACAGATCTTCTGTTTTGTCCATGCAAACACTTTAATAAACTGATGTTTGCTCACCTGTGATCAATGCAGGAATGAACTCTGTCATCATGCAGTGAAACAATGATTTTACATTGATTTATATTAGAACTTTAACAATAAATAAATAAATATTACTTCATCGTAAAGGAGGAGTCAAAACTATGCATTAGAAAAACCCTCCCCCTCGCTTTTCTCATCTCATCCCATCCTGTCATTCAAAGCAGAATGTGCCAGGGAAAAAAAATTAAAAGTCATTCCTCCCACCCTTTATGCTGACACTAGAATTTCAGGCCCTAGCTTCTACTTAAAATGTCTCAGAAAAGAAGTGGTCTTGGTGAAATTCATCTCCAAGAGCTAAACTGGGCTTCTATTAGTCCAAGACTTAAAACTGAGATTTAACAATACACAGGTTTTGTGACGATAGCACCAAACATCATTGCATTATATATTAGTTCATCTTCTATGGTAATTATAAAGATAAAAGGTCTTTAGCTCACCTATGGGCTACACGTTCTGATACAGGGAGGTTTTCCCTCACAATACCTTTGCACCACTTCTCTGAGTTTCTCCTGAACAAAGATTATTGGTTGTTTCTTAGTACAGAGCCAAATATCAAATGGACACCACATTCCTCAGAATCTAATGTGATCCTGAGGTGTGTTTTCCTTTCTCCATTCTGAATTCATCAAGAACTCAATCTTTGATCTCCAGAACAGGGAAATACTTTCTGTACAGCAAAAATGCTGCTCTGCCTATGAGGCTGCCTTCTCAAAAAAAAAAAAAAAAAAAAAATCCAACAGATAGAACAACAACTCTCCTCTCACCCCACATACACACATCTCACAGTCAGACTACAATCACTGATCTATATTTCTCTATGCCCTCTGACTACTGTATCTGACAGGTCAAAGTTTTTAAGATTTGAAAGGAAAATTCCATGTTTACAAAAACAAATCCGTCATGAAAGCATTAATTACCTTTCATGAAGCACTGAATGCCATAAAACCTGCTTAGTGAAGCTTGGGAGATGGGCTCTTCAAGCTCACTGATTGGTGAGCTGACTGCATAGTGATTTAAAACACACTCCTAATTCAAATGATTTTTAATGGTTTCAGTCAGTCTGGCTAGGTCATTAAATTTAACAACTGTGCAGTAGATGCTAAATAGATTTAAACGCAATAATACTTATCAACTATTGAAAAATTTAATGATAATCTAAGACAATAAAATATTTAAGCATTCGGGTAGATCAGATGTTGACAATCAAGTTCTAATTTTAATTACATGTACATCATATTAAATCTTGATGTAAAATAAAATGGCTTTAGAACATAACACTATTTATACTCTATAACTCTTGTGAAAAAGAGGCACAGTGGAATCAACTTCCTGCATTATTAAATAATCCGCTCTGTAAATAAAATGAAGGCCAAATTTTGAAGGCAAGGTGCAGACAATGAAACTGCAATAACCCTTGTTTGCATATGCAGGCAGGATAACTACCTGCTTAGCCATCTGTCTGCAGAAATACCAGTTTTTTATTCTTTGACTCAGAAAACACAGTTTTGAAATTGTACCCTAAAAGTTCATAGAACACAATAAGAAGTAAGATTTATTTTTACAGCCCTCTTACTGTATAGTAGTAAACAATAACAACATTTCTTGGAAATATAAAGATGCAACTCTTCTAGCTTGCCCATTTGCTTTACATTTTTTCCATCTATTCAGACTGCATAGAGGAGGGAAAAAGAATGTGCTTATTAAGAATTTGTATGAGAACAGATTGACCCAAATGTCTGTTACCAAAATAGATTATATTAGCTAGAATGGAATGCATTGCTCCAATGCAATCAGCGACAGACTTATGAAAATGTCAACTCTTATATATACACATTCTGATGCCGGGTAAGTCAAATTCAAGCCTGTAAAATAAATACATTAGAAATACTGTGCTTTGTACTATGAACACAGAATGTAACTCTCACAAAATAATATTCATTGCAGTCAGTTTCTTTCAGTGCTGAACCTCATCACTCTTTCTAGACAACCAAAATGAACAAACCAGTTTCAAACAGTCCTCTCGGGTCTTTAATCATTAAGATTAGGCAGATAGACAGTAGGTATGATCAATAGTGGCCTCTGATAGACCAGTACATAGCTCCCTATATCTGATCAAATCACCACTAAGCAAAAGAGTAAAGCAGTTCATCTGTCTAAATTTAGAAAAACATACAGTCATTTTTTAGATTGCAGAGGATGGGGCAAGTCTTGGCCCTGAAAACCAGTGCCAGACTGGCATTCATTAGAAGGACTCTATGATCCCAGAGGTCTTTTCCAATTCCATGGCTTCTAGAATATCAGAAGGAAGCCTTGGACACCAAAATATGCCAAAGCATTGAAGTCTATGAAGCCATTAAACCTGAAGCATATTATAGTCTGCTCTAACAAAGACTGTTAAACTTGTTCTTTTCCATTTTCATATCTTTCTTAACCATTTGTCATATAGATTTATTTTAAAGGCATCTCTGTAAGGCTACTATTTTAGTCTCTGTAAGTTTCTTTTACTCTTATCCTCAGTATTCCTATAATTACCCAACATAAGAGCATCAAAATTGTAAGATCTGGATTAAATTAAAAAGTTATTGTAGAGCAGTATCTTAAAAAAAAAAAAAAAAAAAGAACTCTAGAATGTTCCATAGTGCCATAGAATCATGTGATAAACATACCAGTTAATTTTCATTCAATTCATGTTAGAAAAAATAAAGTAGAAGGAAGAAGCCAAACAAAAATAATAGCATCAGAAAAATTCTGTTAAACATCTGACGATATCTAAACATCTGATTAAAGTATCTAAATAGCTCTTTCCATATTAAATCCATCTCCAAATCTTCAGCATTGCTGGACCACACCTAGTTGCACACATCCTCTTTGTTTTGTCTAGTTATCAAAGCAGCTTCAATATGTTGGGAAGCAACTGGTCACCTGGAAACACAATGTGAAGTAATTCAACCTCCACTGAATTCTCTCAAATTGAAGACTAGAATGTTTTTAAAGTACTGAATATATACCTTCCACAGTACTAAATGAGCTCACCATCTAGTTTCATGAAAGCATTTTGTTTCAAAAATAGTGAATTATCCAATTACATTCATTTCAGTCCTGTATCATTACTTTCTTGTGATCATGTTATACTGAACATGTTATACCAACCAAGGGACAAGCTTTGGGATGGTAGATTTATCACAGAACAAATCATAGAGTGGCCTAGGTTGAAAAGAACCTCAGAGATCATCTAGTTTCAACCCCCCTGCCATGGACATGGTTGCCATTCATTAGACCAGGCTGCCCAGAGCCACATCCAGCCTGGCCTTGAATGCCTCCAGAGATGGGGCATCCATAGCCCCCTTGGGCAACCTGTTCCAGTGTGTCACCACCCTCTGTGTGGAAATACTTCCTCCAAATATTTAACCTAAACCTCCTATCTCAGTTTGAAAGCATTCTGCCCTCATCTTATCACTATCAATCCATGTAAACAGTTGTTCCCCCTCCAAAGGGAAGATTAAGGTTAATTAGGTTGATTGTTGATTATAGGCTGTATATAAGGAAAAAGTCTTCCACAGTGAGAGTAGTGAGGCAGTGGAACAGGTTGCCTAGAAATGTGGTTGATACTTCATCCCCAGAGGCTTTCAAAGCGAGGCTGGGTCAAGCACTGGGCAACTTGATCTAGCTGTGCACGTCCCTGTTCATCGCAGGGGAGTTGGACTAGATGATCTGTAATGGTCCCTTCCAGCTCTAAGGATACTATCATTCTTTATCAAACATATCCAGGAAGAAAGGAAGAGATCATTAAAGAGTTTAAGATTGTAGGCAGTCCAGACTGCAGTAACCTGACCAGGCCCTAGCTGAGTTTGTGATCTTGAGGAATACAAGCCTGGAAAAGAGTAGAGTCAGGACTCTGAACTTTGGGAGACTGAACTTACGGCTGTTGATGGAACTGTTGGATGGGATCCTCTGGGAAACTGTCCATAAGGACATAGGAGAGAAACAGAGCTGACAGCATAAGCACTCTGCACCCCCCAGCAGAAGAGTCAGGAAATGAGCTGGGCTGAGCAAGAACCTGCTGGTCAAACTGAAGGAAGTTAAGAAAGAAAGACAGCAGAAAAACACTGGAACTCAGTATAGTGAATTTATTTATTCTGGAGGACAAATTTAATTCTATAAAACAAATTTCTAAAATGCATGAGCTTTGGGCAATCTAATTATAAAATCTGTTTTCCCTTCCAAGGTTTTTCTTATTCTTGCATGGATAAAGAGAGAGAAGCAGTTTCTAATGCTCTCTGAAACTGCAGAAGTAGAATACATCATTAAACATTGACAGTTAGGTTCCGGACCTGCATAGCCCTGTGAAAAGTCAAGCTATTTACATTCATCCTTCTCAATCATACTTCTGGTAGCCAAGGGTGGAATTTCTGTATCCAGATCAGTGACTGGTCAACATTTAGAAGAAAAAACAAAACAAACAGAAATCACCATAGATTATATATACATAAGAAAATACTTGAAGCTTTTTTACACTGCCTGAAGTGAGTCCACTAGAAGATAGTGCTAGGAATTGGTAATTTTTATTTATTTATTTTAGAGTTTATATAAAGCTAATTTGATTAACTTCTACAGTCATAAGTGAATCACTACGGTCCAACTTCCACACAATCAAGAGAAAATATCTGCTGTAAAAGAGTGAATAATGAAAATATTTCAAATAAAGGACCTTAAGATAATCCATTATGCACCACGTTAGCAGAGAAGTCTCCACATTTCCACATTTATGACTGTACACTAACGTAGAAATAGTCTTGTTAATTACTCCAAATAAGATTATGTATAACATTTAAATTTCCACTTCATTAAGCCATAACTTAAACCCCCTAAGTTCATCAAAGCTGTTTGTCTGAGAACAAAAAAGAAAGATATATTCTTGCTTGAAATAAAAGGAAACTGGATTTTTGTTTTGTTATTTACTTCCATAATAAGAGTTGGTCCATTTTTTCAAAAAGGAATCACTTCAATGAGTTTCAAATCAGGCCATAAACTACTGAACTTTCTAACAACCCAATTTCCTGGAAAATTTTCTGTAATAATGTGCTAGCAAGTTTGCAAATGAATTCCTCTACTATGCTCTGTTGGAGGCTGGAATACTGGGAAAAGGACATATTCTGTGTGTCAAACAATGCTTTCCTCAGTAATTATTTATGTAATTTAATTATTTCACTGAGGCTAAATTATTAGTGTGGAAGTACATGACAGTTTAAAAAGAAAAGACCAAAGTCTTCCACTACCCACCTGGATTTCTTCTCCCTCTCCACCTTCCCGTCCCTCCCCTCTTTAGATTTTGTGATTAAACCCCACATATAACAGCATATGCTAAGAATTCATCTTACTTCTCTCTGAATTAACTCAGAAACAAGACAGGTGAGAATTAGATATTATACCAAATCCTACTTAGTTTCTTACTAAGTCAAACGATAGACTCTTACTTGGATTTGCTAGCTAACTCTTCTAAATAGGAAAGCTCAAAACCTCAAGTATACTGTTGTCCTATTAACCATTTTTTGCTTTTAAATCCTTCACATTTCAGTGAAGAATTATTAATAATAATAACAAAAACATTACCTAAACCATATTTTATGACAAAACAGAAACAATTATACCTTGCTAGAAATAAAACCCTAAGCCTGATATCCTGAAGTTGCATACAAGCATGTTCACATGTACTGGAGATAAACATATCAGTATGCTGAAAGAAACAACTGTCCTTTATAGGGACAGCGTCACCCATGTTGTCCAGATGTAACTGTAGACAACTATTTAAAATAAACCTGAAAATTGTCATAGCTTTCCTTTAGTCCCCTTACAACTTTTATTTAGTAGCTACAATGGGTTTATGTACTATTAGATCAATTCCAGAACATCTTGTATCATTGGCATTATTCAGGAACTGGAAAGAGAAGAGGAAAACAGAAACCCGCACAACTCTTTTGTTAGAGTTTCAGTGAAAAACAAAACTTCCTGTAAGGACTCCACAAATGTCAAGTTCAATCATCATATCTTTCTAGTGCAAATCACCTAATGATTTTATTAAATATCATTTAAGTTCTATGTTTAACACTTCATTAAGTTAAATGACTTATTTGTGCTGTGATCTGGGAAAGAATAAAGACCTGTTCTTATTGGGAAAGTTGAAGAAGGTAGTAAGACTTAGGAAAAGTGGAAAGATCAAAAAAAAGCCTATTTTCATCAGATTAAACTTTTTTACTCACAAGGTAATCACAAAATGGAGACAACACATGATCTTACTTGATTTTTAGGAATTATGTCCAATTTCAGGTTTAGATGGAGAGGGTTTTACAGAGATGGAGAAAATCACCTAGCATACCTCAAAGAACTCATCAAAGTGGAGCTTATAAAGTGTAATATAAATGTATTGTAAGTCTTTCACGTGGAGATACCTATCTTCCAAAAGTAAACATATTTTCATCATTTTATTTAACTCAGTTATTTATATGGATTCTTTTTTTGACTGACCAAGTCAGCAATTGAAGTAACATAATACGCACAAATGACACTCCACATAAAGATCTATGAAAAGTACCTCAGAGAATACAAGTTTTGCATAAGCATTAACCTCTCATACAATGCTGCTCAGATTAAAAAAGGTATAAGTTTTCTACAAGATTTATGCTATTACATAATAACTGGACTTTGAAACAGTTCATGCTTCACATTAGAGAAGAGACAAACCATCCCTCTTTAATGAATTAATGAACAAAACACAGCCATCAAAAATATTGTTCTTGAATCATATTTCTCATCTGAAATACGTTTTATTCATCTGTTGAATATCCATTATTATGATAACATACCAAGAAGAGTTGCTTTTTAAGTCTGATTGGTCATTTTTAATCTTTTCTTCTATTTTTACTTGAGTGAGAATTTGAAAAATTATCTGCAACATACATACAGGAAGCAATCGTGTTGCTCCCAAAGAAAAGTCTTATTTCAAGGCTCCTGTTTAATCAGTAGATAAATAGCTCACTAAATTTAAAAGCATGGATATTATTTCCTTTAGGAAATAAATTTCATCCTTAGGACAGTAAAATCTATGAACTTCACAACAGTTTAATACAAAGTCATAAGTTTTAATCTGTCTAGGGCCAAATGAGCTGAGTTGTAATATTTGGTATAAAGACTTGAAATACATTAAAATATAACATCATATTGGCCTAAATTCTAAAATCATTGCACATGCAATTTTTTTTCAGACTTTAAACCAGTGCTATATTGCTGAAGACATCAAGAAACAAACACACATTAAGACAGTCTGCATTTAAGTTGATTATATAACATCTATCTTACTTCATTGTGAAAATAAACAGAAAAACGCAGAAGACAAACAGACCAGCGTAAACTTCTTCAGATCTTTATATCTTTGATACTGAGTTCAGATCAAAATTAGCAAGTTCATATATAACTAAAACACATCACTTCAATATCATCATAGTTAATAACCTGATCATCATCTTCAAGTAAGCAGTAACTTCCACATTGTATTCCAATAAAATAAGGATCAGGCCTCCTAACAAGCACAAGTTAGTCACATAACCATGTTCATATGAAAAAAATAGCTGGAAGTATCTAACAAGAGTTAAATCTAACCAGACAGCTGGTTAGATCCATATATTGTTGAATGAACATCTATATACAAAGTTTTTACTCAGACAAAAATTTAAGTAAAATATGACACATAGTAAAGGGTGAACATAAAAGGCATCATTTCTTAATGGTATTTTACACTCAGACAAATTGAGCTTTCGGTGCATTAGAAAAAAAAAAAAAAAAAAAGCAACCTTGCTGGGAATTTCCAGTGCCTCTGAAATACATCTTCAACAATAACTGCTCCAGATAGTCTCAATTCACAGTGAGACAAAGATGTCAAACCCTACTTTCTTTAGTTATATACAGGCATTTGAGACATTATGGATGAAGGAATAGAAAACTTTACCAGAATTCCCACAGATATGGACATGTAAGATGGCCATAAAAGGTAAAGTAACTCTGATAAAGTATAATGGAACATAATAAACATTTTATTAAATCAGTATTAAAACAATCATGCCCTTGCCATTAAAAAATGTACTATTTACTTTATTCCATAGTAATAAGCTGTGTTAAAATGTACAGACTGCTACTGCAAACAATACAATTTTTTTGTAAATGCTTCAATAAGTGCATATTAGTCTAACATGTTTCGTTAGTGTTATGAGCCAAAACCACATTAAGAAAAGTGATGCACTAATATGCAAATTCTTTTGTAAATATTTCCACCGGTTTTGTCTAAAACCTTGCACCTATGAATTATGTGATAAAGATGAAGATTAGTAACAATATTTTTCTAGAAAAAAATTCCTATTATCATGCATATTATCTTAATTGATAATTGCATTCATTTCATGTAATGCATAGCATAAGATCTGGCTGAGTTCTGAAATAACCTTAAAGTCCAGGTAACACACATGACACTGCAGGCAATTGTGTAATATAGCCTCCTCCCAGTAGATGGAGATAGGAAAACAAATGAAACTGATGTATGGCAATCAATTTCTGTTCAACTTCCATTGAGCTTACACTGTTTTGTTAGATACCTGAATTTGTCAAAACCAACATGATAGCTAGTGTTCTCTTTTAGTCATGCTGTTTCTAAGAATACATTCTATTCTCTCTTTCAGATATGCAGCGTGCATCCAATATGAATACTTTTGCATCTGAAATGCAAGGGGGCAAGTGCAGGCTCATTGTAACCCAATTGACATTCCTTTCCCCTTCCCATTTTCTTCCACAATTCCATGATGTCTATTACACTATATGACAAATATTATTTCTTGTTTTCCACAAGCAGAGATGAAAGCTAATTACATATTTCTTGTTGGCATTTCAGCAAATTAATGGAGACTCTTACCAGCAGTACCTAAGTGATAGATTGAAGAGTATGGAGAGGAAGACAAAAAGCTTCAAACACAGTAAGAGTTTCAGTGACAGCGTATCTGATGTTTGGTTCAGAACAGGAAGACTGAACCCCAGTCACACATCTCCTCCTACTTCTAGATAGATCTTGTTATATGTTTTGAAGATTTAGATAGTTTATTTACTTATTGAATAAAAATTATTAGTGCTCTAGTATAAAACAAGAAGAGAATGAGCAACTGACAAGCTGCAAGAAGGGAAACTCCAGATAGATAAATAAGAATAAAATTTCACAGGAGTACCAGTCAAATTTTGGAGTCAACTACCATAAAAACCTATGCAAACATAACTACTGGCAATGTTCAAAAACTGCAGTAGATTTGATCCTAAGACGAACGACTTGTCCATAAATTAGAGTGCACCCTTTGACCAGGGAGCTGGAGAACATAACCACCAGAGGTCCCTTCCAAACTAAACTACATAAATTGCTCCAGAAGTAGGCCACCTATTTATTTCTATTCCCAACTACAAAATACCATTTTTCAACAGTCACCACCATTACCTATGCATCTTTTGCCAGCTATGAACAAGAACTTGCATGCTGCACCCATAAAGATCTGCACCAGCAGAGGTGACCCACCATCACCATTGACACAGCTGAAATGCACCACCTACCAACTCACTGTGCTCACATCCACTGTTTTATCTCCATGAAGACCCTGGCAGTGTCAGTGAATGCCCACTGCCATTTTTTCCGGGCAGAGAAATTCAATTCCACACCTTTTCTTCATAAACACTTCCATGTCAGACATCAATTTGTCAGACTATCCCTCAGCTGCCATCTGTCACACAGCAACAAAATGTAATGCAATATTAGTGGCAAGGTTTAACCTCTACTACCATCCCACCAACATCCATCTCTGATGTTGTGGGCTAACATAATATAACAGGAGGCATTACTTTTGGAGCAGCTACACTTCCTTTTCTGATGATATTAGCAAAAAAGAAAGAGTAAGGCAACATTTTATTTCCTGAGCTTTTAGAACGGAATAGTAAATAACTACAACAGAGAGGATCAAGGTCTGAAGATATTTCCCTACTGAACAAATGTTAATAAAACTAAAATTTTTGTCTATTGATGAAATGTTGCTTGTCAGACCATGATATAACTGGAACTATTTGCTGATTGCTGAAACTGACAGACATTCAACAGCACTCCCACACAGAAAGCATTTCTGACTGAAACTTAGCTGTTAAATCTGCTGTTGATTTTAAAAATATACTGAGGAAAGCTGCCAATTCCCATGAGACATTTGATTAGTAATTTTAAAAGCTTCAGTAGACAAATGTTAACTCATCAATAAAGGCTGACATACAGTAGCAACACAGGATCCAATTGTACTAGCTACTGTAGAAGGCAATATAATCAACAGACCTATGCAAGCTAAATAATCTAAATCAGTGAGGAATACAAATAAGCAAAGAGAAAGGGAAAGAGGAAGGCAGTAGCATCATTACTGCTGATTAGGAGGCAAATTTCTCTGCAGTGAATTTAAACATTTAAATTTATGAAGATGGACAGCAAAATTCAGAAATGCTGATATTCTCCACAAAACTTGTGCTTTATTGCAACCTTTCAACAAGATTTTTGACTCATCTGCAGCAAATGGGAGCCCACATAATAAGACATGGCAAGTAGTCGCTCTCTCCCAAGATACTCTTGAAAAAGCAGAAGTCCAAATCCTCAGACCATACTCCTCTATTTAGCAGTCAGTGGGGGTGCAAAAAACTAGGATAGAGAAACTTCAGAACCCTTCAGACAAACCTCAGAAAGTCTGAGGTTCTTCACAGCTGAGGCAAAACTTAGCTGCTCCCTCAAACTCATTCTGAGGAACAGATTTCAATTAAAAATGTTGTTGAAGTCAGATTTTTTTTAATCTGGCTAGTATCACCATTTGTCTTTAATCGCAACTGTTGACTCAAAGTCACACAGAGAAACAAATTTTAGTAAGATCAGCTCCATCATGAGATAATTCAATCCTTTCAATACGTATTGCCTTCTCGTGAGGCAAGAATTATGCACACTAGTTCTCTCACTGGAAATCCAGTATACCTGCATTTATTGAAGCTTACACATGTGCTCAAGATCACAGGCAAATATGTTACAATTAGGTAAGCACACACAAATAAGACCACAACTAATATTTTCCAGTGCCAGGGTATTTAAGCTAGAATAAAGGTAGCTGAGTCTTCAAAAATCTAAAATGAATCTATAGAAGGAAACCGCACTTGGAAGGCTTATAAAAGTGAACAGAACTTTGGACGTGATGCAAGACAACAGAAAGTCATCAGTTAGGTAATTTACAATTACTGCTGTAGCCTTTCTAGAATGTTATTTTTAAAACAAGGGTTACCTGGTAAAAATCTCCCATTTGGTTTTGGGTAACAATCAAAAGCAGCTAACACAATAATAGCACTTTATAAGCATACTGAAACTTATTGGGCAGAAGTTGTTTTATGCAACAATTTCCATGCACTGGTCAGCTTTATCCATTTATCTAGAGATATTTTGAAGGGAGTTGATAGCTTTTCCCCCCCCAATACTTACAAAGTTAAATTCAGTTTGGAAACACAAGCCTATTATGAATTAACATGCTTATTAAAATGTCAATAGCAGCATCTGTATTTTATTGTCTACAAATGTAACATTTGCATAGGTCTACCATGGTATTGAAGGGAATAGAAATTGTGTTTAAGATTCCATTAGAAAAAAACATCATTTGCACTAAAAAGAAAGAAATCTGACATTTAAAGAGAAATAATATGCTTAGAAAATGTAAATATTGAGCAAGAGTTTTTAAAATGCTATAAATGCTTTTCTGACAAACAGGAAAAGGCAGCTATGAAAATTCAGGAAAACAAAATTAAAAGGATAAATCACAGTTCAGAAAATAAACAGTATATTCACAGAAGCCTGCAAGTAGAAAGGAGGACACTGATCCAGAAATAATTATACCGGGAAATAGGATAAAGAGAAAAAATAGCCGACTTTAAACTGTTACTTTTCCTCCAGTTGTCCTAAGACAATGCTTTGTCCACAGTTTAAACTATTTAATCTATTATATCTTAAATGCATTTAATGCATGTATGAAAAGATGACAGCTGATTAAGATTATGCACTTCTATGGATTCATAGAAATATTCATATATACATACATATTCTTATATATACATTTACGCACATACAAGAACTAATAAAGAAAACTTATACACTCATATTAGTGAAATGGAAGGAGGCAAATAAACTCAGAACAGATAAGCACCATCCCAAGAAATCACAGGTTTGACAGCAAGTCTTCTAGTAATTCTATTAAGCTATGGCTTAATTTGTTTGGAAAATACAAATGCCTTGTTTATGTTTAAAAAGTTGCATGGGGAAAGGGGAATAGTTATCAGTAATGATATCTAAAAAACACTGAATATGACAAGGATATTTTCTGAAACAACTTCCCCAATACTGATTGAACAAATAGATATCCATAGAGTCCTTGACGTACAGCTTGTGCTACAAAGTACATCTTCTGCAGATTAATACCTTGCAGCCCATGGATAAAAGCATATCTTCTTGTTGTTTAATGCAGATAGACCCATTATATTTGTTTTGCTACATGTGACAAAGTAACTGCTGACTTAATTTGTACAAGGTTCAAAGTAGCAACTGAGCTCTTTTATCACAGCGTACCTGAGATCTACAGTCTCACTTCACAGAAGATTTCCACAGCCCTCTCCTCATGTTGTTTATAAAAACAAAGGTCTATTGCAATTCTTCCCTGCATAAATCTGTACACAGAAACTAGTGTTCAGGATCAGACGTGGTGATTATATAAGGAGATAGATTTCCCCATGAATAGGAATGGAGTATTTCCTTGAACATCATCTAAACGTGAACTACCAGAAATTCATTCAGTCCAGCTGTTGACTTCATGTTCATATCTTTCCATTCCAGGACAAAACAGAAAAATTCTTTGATTAAGATAGAAATATTAGCAATTTGAGAAGCATCTGAGCATTTTACCTATTCTAAAAATAATCTGTAGTGTACTTCACTGCTACAGCATATATCATACAGACACATCTGGAAAGTACTTGAAACAAACTATCCTCCCCCCCCTCCCCCCCCCACAAGTTCAGCCCCGCCAGATCCCCGTTCTTGTATTTGTTATTATCTGGACAGTGTTCTAATAACTGGTGACAAAGTAATGATTCCAACATGCTCATTGGAGAAACATCAATTTCTCCAATGTAAAAACATGAGTAAATAGCATGTACACTACTGCAAACCTTTGAAGAACAAAAACAACTGCAATAAATAACTAACATGTTTGAATGCTTTTATTTAAAATATGGGTAGATTAGTCAAAATGCTTAAGAATTGAGACTGTTAAAAAGCAAAGGATTAAAATATCAATAAATAATATAACTTTTGCGCAAAATGCATCATAAATTATTTTACATTAAATATGAGGCAAATTCTAGAATGGCATGGACTGTAAGAGACCTTAAAGATCACCTGGTCCCAGCTCCCCTGCCATATGGGCTTGTTGCTACCCACCAACTGAAGCTGCCCAGAGTTCCATCCAACCTGGCCTTGAATGTCTTCAGGGATGAGGCACCTACAGCTTCTCTGGCCAGCCTGTGCCAACACCTCACTGCCCTTTGAGTAAAAAAAATTTCTTCCTAACATCTAGTTTAATTCTTTCCTCTTTTAGTTTAAAACCATTCCCCCTCATCCTCTCATGGTCAGACCTTGTAAAAAGTTGGTCTCCATGTTGCTTACAACTTCATTTAAGCACTGAAAGTAGTAAAGAAGTCTCCTTGGAGCCTTCAGCCTCA
The DNA here is from genome assembly GCF_019232065.1 of Centrocercus urophasianus. NCBI lineage: Eukaryota > Metazoa > Chordata > Aves > Galliformes > Phasianidae > Centrocercus > Centrocercus urophasianus. The sequence continues at coordinate 5,199,312 of NW_024884822.1, read as the reverse complement.
GGATGAACAACTCCAGATCCCTCAAACTTTCTTCTCAGAAGAGGTGCTCCAGCCCTCTGATCATATTTGCAGCCCTTCTCTGGGCAGAGTAGAGAGAAATAATCACAAATACATAAGCAAACTTAAATGTATCTTATTCAGGATTTCATTGGAAGGGAGTACTTTTATATTTATTGTAAACAATTTACGTATTTCTGATGTGGGTTTCTTTATCCCACCTCAATTTTTCTTTTTTTTTAATTACTTCTATATTTTAAAATGTATTTACAATTAAAGAACTCTTACTTTTTATGCTAGTAAATACAAATTTGTATCCTAAAACTGCCTCATATTAAGCTTCATTTGTCAATATTTCACCCTTCAAATATGAGTCAATTGACTGAAATAATTACCTCCTACTTATAGCAGGGCATTTCAGGGAAACCATAATGGAAGTATACAGCAAGGTAACTAAGTTTTGTGTTTCCTGAGAGGCCTAACAACATTTTTAGAAAACCAATAAATGTGGTACCTTAGATATAAGTATATAAAATATTAACTCATAGTTAATTGTTCATATTGCAAAAATCCAGATGCTTTTATTCATTTTCTTCATTTATTTGATAATCTGAAATCTGTCCAAACAGGTAAGCAAAACTATTAAGTATAAAATACCTGAGAAGGTTATTTACAAAGACTAAGTTTTAGGATGTTAATCCTTCACAGTACTGTAACTCTGGTGATGCTTCAGTACAAGTGATAGAAGCCCAGCAAGTACATTTCAGTACTATTCTAGTTAATATGCCCTTTAGCTAAATACAAAAATTAAGACAGAGAAATGCTGCTAGTTTCACAACTAAAGTTTGTGAGAACTATTTCATGTCACGTTCTTAATATGCCAGGCAATTTGAGGAGAAAACCACTTTATTATTCTTTTTACTAATATAGAGCATTAAATCTGCATCTTAATGCTCTCCATAATGCAACTATATAATCTTTTCTAATAACTTTAAGCAACTGTTGAGAATGAGACTAATTACGGAACACTTAACTGGCTTATCTTGATCTCAGCAGTCAAGAAGAGGGCATGTGTGGGACAATCAGTGGATCAGGTTCAGCCTGCATGTATTCATGAAAGGCACATCTTGCTTGACCAATCTGATCTCCTTCCACAACCAGGTGACCTGCCTAGTCACTGAGGGGAAAGACTGTGGATATAATCTACCTAAACTTTAGTAAAGCTTTCCAATCTGTCTCTCTCAGTATTCTCCTAAAGAAGCTGGCAGCCCAAGGCTTTAACACTTGTAGTCTTTTGTGTGTAAAAAACTGGGTGGATTGCAAGGTCAAGAGAGTACATAATTACGTGTACAAAAATACAAGCAAAATACTTTGGAACTCAGGCATTTGATGTATATATTTCAGTTACACAACCGTTTCTGAGAAAATATATAAAATAGAGATAAATATAAGTGAATTAATTTTACTAACGTACTTAATTGAGTACCTACAAGAAAGTGACATAAATCTCAGATCACAGTCAATGAGTGTTAGAGGAGGTAATAGTGGTTCTCGATATGTTTCTCAGCTACTCCAGAGTGAAATATTAATGTATTTAGTATAGCAAAATATATATGTGAGACATCCCAGCTTTAACATGCATTCATCTTATTCAGAGCTACTGCAGTAAGTTAACATTTTACATTAACATATTAGATGACACATACACCAAAGGGTGGCAATAAACTGTGATTCTCTATACACAGAGAAGAGGTAAGAGGCCATCCAGCAACACAGATTTGACTAAGCAAAAGGTAAACCACTAACTCCCACTCTCTCTTGTTATATTTCAGTCTTGCATAAAAACATTCACACTGACATAACAACAAAAAAAAAAAATTAAAATCTCATTAATGTACCTCTTTTCAGACCTAAAATGATTTTCATTCACACCTTTGGAAGAAAAATCACAATAGCAACATACATATCTGAAGGTTATATTCACAATAAGATCACATATCAAAATGACCAGGAAAAAAATAAACAATTTTAATCCTATGTTTCCACAGTAAAATTAATTATATTTTGGGTTTTTTTTGTTTTTTTTTCTTTAAGTTTATTCCTAAATATGTTTTCACAAGGAAATGTGCTCAAGGACAGATTCAAGCAGCATATTAAAGAGTTACACAATGTATTCAATCACTTGTTTAAGTTCTGTGTCTTTTTCCAGACAGGCTTACATTCCTATCAGACAATAATACTGAATGTGACTTTGATCTACCTGTAAATATGCACAGATAATAATCTATGTAACCAAATAGAATCCTACGTAACTACTACCACATAAATAACAAAAGGCAAATGTAGATTTTCTAGGCTTCTTCCACCGTGAATTTGGTTTTAGAATTCTCCTTATACACGATAAAAAAAGAACTGACCTCCAAAAAAGCAGAAATCTTGATACTTAAGAATCCACGTTCATTGGTTGCTCAAACCTGAAGAAGATGCCTAGCTACAGACTACTTCACTCTTACAGGGTATTATCTGTTTACCATAAAGAAAAGAGTCACCCTCATCTTCACTATTATATAATCACAGCATTACTATTAGCTAACACTGTTGAATTTGCTAAACTTCACCTAATTCAGGTGTGGTGAATTTGTGTTGTCAGAGCATCCAACCCCAGGTGCTGTTGCAGGAGAATGGTCTCCTTCTCACCTTACCTTTTACACCAGTGCTGGAAATGTATCCAAACAAATCTGTTTAATTTGCTGCTCCATAAATCTGCCATAGGCAAGCTTCTTTCTTTTACTGAAGTGTATATGCTAGGCTACGAACAATGGCTTAAGAAACAACCCAAGATTTGGAACAATATGTGATGGCTTCTGTTCATTTGGACCTTTGATTTTCTTGGATAAAGAGCAAATTCAGGTTCAACCTTCTTTGAGCACAAGCTCAAATATTTAAGCACTTAATATATGAAAATAAAAATGGATCTGTGTGTATATTTGCAGGTGCATAAGAAACTTGTACATCACTATTAGAAAACAGTTTTTTTGCAGTGGCTGAGCTCTGTACAGCACATGCAGGACTGGAACAGGGGTATGTCCAGCTCTGAGAGCTGCCCTGTGCTGTGCCAACCCCCCACGCTGTGAGGCAGCAGCATAGCAAGCTGTGAGCAGATGACTCACCTACCATCACTGCTGCCAGCAGCAGGGTGAGGCGGGTCCCATAGGTAGCAATATGCGAGACACATTCTCCCCAGTGATTTTGTAAGACAGAAGAAATATGCTGAAAGGAGAAACAGAGTACAGTTAGCACTGTCCTGTGACAGAAAGATGACTAACAATGAATATCAACCTGGCATGTGTCTCATTTACTCAGAATTGTGAAAGGATAAAAATATTTTTACCTATACCTCTGCTGATTGTCATCTACAAAATGAGATTCTTCACTGGGAAATAAATAGACCTAGTTACAAACAAACAACCTTGAAATCTGCTTTTTTCACAAAGTAAGGGCCCTTTTAAAATAAGATTTTCCTGTGTCACTTTAATTAATTAAGCAACTATAGCTACATCATAAAGGCTTATTTCTTATCTACTATGTAGATGCTGTAGAGAAAAAAAACAGGGGAAGCACGTTTCTGTCAGGGATGAACAATTAGCACCCATCAGATTAACTACAAATACTAGAAGCTTAGCTGCAGTCTTTTAGCTTTTGGGCAAATTCTGTCATATTTAAACACACCAACTGCCAGAGAAACTTCAGCTAGAATAGTTACTATCTAATATATTTCAGAACTCCTCACTTCCAAGGTACAAGCAAATAAACAAATTTCTCAAGAAGTTTCCTCCTGTCTCAAAACTCATCTAATTTCCAGGAGTAGTATACCCAAATGAATCAGAAATATTATCTTTCCTCACAGTGTTAATGACATCCTACTAGCTGATAAAATCAGCAGCTGGGAAGTGTAATCCTGCCACCACACTCCTTGATTTGCAATTCACATCCTTCAAGCTGTTGTCCGGTTCATGCCACTTACTCAGCAGATTTCTGAACTGGTTGCTTATATGCCCAAAGCATACTCAGCTGGCAAGCCCTTTATAATATAAATATTTTCCTTATTGTCAGGAGAGCTTTGTCTCCCCCAAAAAACCTCCTTTTGTCTCCATGATCACCATTCCTTCATGGAGTTTGTTCAGAACACATAAAAAAAATGATTTCCTAAGAATGTTCTCAGCTATGTTTACTCCAAACTGGCCTGATAACCACAGTCTCATTAAAATTTGCTGGTGGTTTGATCTTCTTCAATAAAAGAAGTTGCGCTTTCCACAGTATGAGCATTTCTTCTCATAATTAGAAATCAAATTGAAAAGTACACAACTTTTTAGTCCAAAGTATTTCAAGCTGAGAGTGGGAATACATTTGTTTCACTCTTGAAAATTTGAAAGCCACAGAAAAGAAAACATTAACTGAAAGTTCAAGGAAAAAATATAGATAAAATAGACAAAAATCTATTCAAAACCTATTCATCTCATTATACCATCTAGCTCTGCAACAGATAGCAGAGTCCCTTCTACTGCCTTTCCTGTGCAAGGACTCTTTAGGATTTAGAAGATAGGCTGCTGTATTTTGAATTGCTTTGAGATCTTTTTTTGCTAGTCTCTGACTCTGCAAACTCCTAGTGAAGATTATTATGTCACTTTCGTGTACTAAAATCCCAGGCTGAAATTACATGACTCATTCAAACACTGCAATCCACCTGCCCAAGCTACCTGCCTTGCTGTCAGGGATGCTGCCGTGCAAGGATTGCTGGACTGGAATCAGCTGTGAGCTTACATTGGGCACCTAGAGCAATCCAGAAAGTGTTCAAGCTGACACCCATATTCACTTTCCCGCAGCTTCCTCAATACACATATTATAGGAAGCTGAGTTTTCTCAAACTCTCATTCATTTGTTGTACTTAAAATTACATTCAACTCCCAACTTCCAACTAATACTTCCTTATTTACAACGTTCATTAGCTCATTTCAACAGTAGCATAATGACAGAGCAAAGCCCTGTGTAGCAAGATAAAAACTAACTTGGGGCCTGGAAAGGAAATACTTGTTTAGCACAGAATCTACCCATGCCAACTTTGATACTCCAGTTAATTATCCTTTTCAGTAAGGCAAGCTGGCAGGAGAGGTGTATGCTATTCCTCAAAGCAGTGTTACTGAGCTTGGATAACCAAACATGCCACTGCCAGAGTTTAACTGTTGGCTAGGATTCAACAGAATTATCCTGTATGAGGAGAAATGTCATGATTTGTAGTTTTCTTCTGAAGGCACATGCTGAATTGTCTATCTGTTGAAATCATTCCTTTGTCCTCTTAGGGGAAAAGGATAAACAGCACAGTGAACTTCTAGGATATTTCAATTCACACTGTGCTTCTGTTCTGTTCTCTTTCTTTCTCCTCACAAAGCACTAATTTTTCAATCTAAGTAAGTGATGAAGTAGGCTTCCATGAATGTGCATATAAACTAAATTTCTTAAAGACTGCACTATTTAGATGCCTATTTTGGAGAAGAAAATCACAGTCATGCAAGAACATCTGCTGCTGCACTATATGTCTGGCCATGCTCAGGTCCAATTAGGTCCAACAAGTGAACATACTAATAAACTCCATTCTGCAGGGGAAAAATAAACAAACAGACAAACATTCAATTCTTCTGATTCACATTCTAGCCTACTTTTGAGTTGACTTTTGAGACAGACTTTTTATACAGTAGGATTCTAATTTGGAAGAGGATGACAGCGGAAAAAAAGTCAATTGTAAATGATATGATTAATAAAAAATATCTTGTCTAATTCACAACAATGCAACGTGAAGTAAAGGCAATAAGGAGTGCCTGGTAGGCCAATGGAGCATTGGGATTTTAATGCGCATGAGAAGCTTATTAAAATAAATCATTTAGAGAAGATAAAGGGACTGCATCTTTGGTGTGCTAACAGGGTGCCAGGACAGCACAAGAATTTGGGCTCACAACTGCTTGAAGCAGGAGCTCTGGCCATGTGCAGCCAGGCCACCTATGTGAGTTATATGATATTATTCCATGACAATGGGTAAAGGGAGTCAATGGCACAGCATCTTGTGCTTCTAATCCTTCTTAAATTCACTTGTGAGTTGCTCTTTTTTTAGCTTCTCAGTCTCTCAAACACAAAACTTGTGCACAGAACCCCAGTCCTGAACTTCATCTATATATGAGTCTCCGAGCTTTGTTCAAATTCTTACTATCATTTGATAATTGAATGTATTTTCTTAGCAGCCAGTAATGCAAGTGTGTTTCATGTGTTAAAAAGTTACATCAACAACTGATTTGCTTTCAGACTAGTTTCCTGTTCCTCTGTGTTACCATATGGAAAGAAAATTGAACCAATTGCTTTGTTTATGGCATAACTAAATGACATATGTGCTACATCATTCATTGGCTCTATAAGAAGTAATAAGGTCACAGAAAAAGCCGGAGCAGTCTGACCTTATTTTCCTTCAGGTCTGGCTACATTAACACACTTACTGGAAGAGGAGATACTAATGATCCAGCCAGTACTTATCAGGACAAAATTAGTAATGATATACAATCCTCATGGTTTTACAGTAAGGAGCTCCAGTCCTAACAGAAGTCCTGGTAATGCCCTGCTTTAATGTCCGAGTGAAATCTGTGTATGTGACCCTCCAAAACAGCTTAGCATTAAAAAATATCTCAAAACCTGACCCAGAACCAGCTCCGAATGTTCAGTGTTTATATATTAATGCAGCGAGATATTGAAGCCCTTGGTGCAGTTCTGAAGGATTGATCATGTGGAAATCTGTTGAGACAGGTCAAAAATCGGAAAACGGGGATTTTTTTTCAAAGTTCTAATGATGCAGAGCTGCATAATAATCTCCCTGTGAACCATAAACATAATAAAAGCTGAGGCCATTTCTAACATAATCTCTATCAGCAAGATGCCAGCGCTTTTCCAGATTTCCTAACGGGTCCCTGCTAATTCCATGCCAAAACTAGCAGTGGATTTCTTCCTTTTAATCTCCCCTAATGCCTTATTCGATTATTGTCACTGCTCTCCGACCGCGCACCGTCCCTTCAAACCCTAATTCCCCCACCGAGGCGGTCACATCGGGCTGAGCGGCGGCGGAACCGGAGGGCGCGCACAGCCACAGCCACCCCCACTCGCCCAGCACGGACAGAGCGCGGCCGGGGACCGCGGGGACGGGGCCGAGCCAGCCGGGCTCCGCGTCCTCACCCGGCGGAGCCGCCGGCCGAGAGAGGAAGGATGAGAGCCCAAACTTGCTCCAGGTGACGGATCCGAGGGCACCTGAGCGTCCTCGCGCAGACCTGAGGCATGGCTTTGCTCATCGCTTGGGTCTGCGTCGCTGTGAGGTGAGTGAACGCATCGCCCCGGACCCCAGAGCATCCCCTCAACGCGAAGCTGCCAGCGAGGGGTCACCGGGCCGCCTCTCCTGCCCTGCTCTCCCCGACGGGCGCGGGTCTGGCGGGTGGGCTGAAACGGGACGCTGACGGCGGAACTCGCCTCTCCCCGCAGCATCGAGAAGGCGCTGGGGGGCCAAGGCGACGGGGGGGACCTCTACTCGGAAAACATCACTCGCATCCTCGACAAGCTGTTGGACGGCTACGACAACAGGCTGCGGCCGGGATTTGGAGGTAGAAGGGGAAACTCCCGCCCGGTCGGGGCGGTGGGGGAGCGCGTCGGCTCCCGGGCATCGGGCCGCTCCCGGGCTGGCGGAGGGTCGCGGCCCGGACACAGCGGGGCGCTGGAGGGGTGGGGGAGAAGAGGTGGAGATGAAAACCGGGATGCGGAGCAAAGTTTCCGTGCCTCGGCAGCCCGCAGCCTCCTGCTCGGGGCCCGGCCCCGCTCCGCTCCGCTCCCAACTCGTCTCCGTGTCCCGCAGGTGCCGTGACAGAAGTCAAAACGGACATCTACGTGACCAGCTTTGGGCCGGTGTCCGACGTGGAGATGGTAAGGACCCCACACGCTGTCCCTGCTCTCCTTTCCCGGGATTCATTACGGTGGCATCTGAGCTGTCCGTCATTAGAGCAGATTACGAGCTTTAATCTTCTTGACAATCCCTATGGCCCGGCAGGGTGCTTTGGCTGGAGCTGCATATAGCTATTTCCCCAGTGCCAGTCACCCGGTGCAGCCCCGTGGCCCCGGATGAAGCTGGGCATCGAGGGCAGCACTCACCTCCTCTGAAGCACACGGAGAGCTTAAAGATGCCTCCTGAACCTTATGAACAGCTAACACGGAGGTTGGCTAGGGGGCCGCGTGGTAGGAAACATCCTGCCATGCAGCTGCAGATGTAGTGCTGTTTGTGACAGCGGCTCCTCGTCACGCTGGGAGCCCCAAAATTCAGGTAGCTGCAGGCTTGGGTAAACTCCATGGATTATGGCAGCAGCTCCCAGGGAAAGGGTGAACCATCACCGCTGTCTTCCTGGAAATGGACTGCAGTCGCTACTTTTGTTTTTGTACCCTTCCTCCAATACCTGCTCAACAAAGGCAGTGTTCCACTGTGTGACCCTAAAGGCACCCAAAACTTTTTCTACCTCTCTTCGTAAGTCAGTCTAGGAGAAAGCATAGAGAAAGTGTGCTTTCATTCATATCTGCCTCCTGCCAAGGTTTAGTTCAATTTTCTGAATGACTTTCTCAGGTAATTCCTTTCTGAATGGTTGGGACAATATTAAGCATCCTTGAGAATATCTAACCTAAACTTGTCAGCATAATGTTACTGTAATTAATATTTTCCTCATCAGTCCTTTCTTTTGACTATGCAAAATAAGCTGCAACGGAGGACACGATTATGTGCTTTTGTTCCTGGCAGCTAAATATTAATAGTTTGTTTTCACACTTTGAAAGGATACAAAAGTAGATATTTGTATTTCTCTTTGGACGTCAACTTCAGTCACTTTGAATTGAATTATTTTCTATGAGAGGACTATGGTATTATTTTTTTTTACATCAAGTTATCTGTTCTCTGGTTAATTTGCAACTCCTCTAGAACAATAGCAAAGAAGTGTGATATTTTTCTTATGAACTCTTCCTCCCTTCCCTTCCCTTCCCTTCCCTTCCCTTCCCTTCCCTTCCCTTCCCTTCCCTTCCCTTCCCTTCCCTTCCCTTCCCTTCCCTTCCCTTCCCTTCCCTTCC
>NW_024884822.1:5144419-5190032 GCF_019232065.1 Centrocercus urophasianus | reverse complement strand
TTCCTTCCTTCCTTCCTTCCTTCCTTTTTTTTTCAATTACTTAATAGTAGCAATAGATTACATCTAATAATAGATTAGGTCTCTAAGCAGTAAATTAAAAGCCATTAACATGTGTGTTAGGGTCTTTCATGGAGCTACTCTATATACAGCAGCTTAGGATTGCTGACCCTCACATATAATTCATCTATTTATTTTCCATAGGAATACACAATGGATGTCTTCTTCCGGCAGACGTGGACTGATGAGAGGTTGAAGTTTGGTGGGCCAACAGAAATTTTGAGATTGAACAATTTAATGGTCAGTAAAATATGGACACCAGACACGTTTTTTAGAAATGGAAAAAAATCAATTGCTCATAATATGACAACTCCTAACAAACTTTTCAGAATTATGCAGAATGGAACTATTCTTTACACAATGAGGTGAGAGCTTTTTCTTCTGCTTTTAGTTGACCTTTGCTTTGTTTTTCATTCATTCAACAGTTTTCCGGCATACCATTCATTTTTGACTGTCATCTACTTCAATGTTTTCTAGACTAACCATTAATGCTGACTGTCCTATGCGGCTGGTGAACTTCCCAATGGATGGACATGCTTGCCCTTTGAAGTTTGGAAGCTGTATGTTTTTCTATATCCTTCAATTTCATATAGTAATACAGTTGGTCTCCATGTCTCCGTGTACATGAAATCAGAAGTGAGATCCTAGGACATTGAAAGTCTTTATTAAGTTTTTACACTAGAATCTTACTCTTTGCTCTAAAGCTCGGACAATTCTTAGGCATACGGATATGTTCTCTGAAGGATGGCTGTAACAAATTATTAGTACTCAGATTTGTTCCTTTAACAAGTCATAAAATCTGTAGTACATTTATTAAAGTCTAATTTTATAAATTGAAAACATTTAGACAATCTGTAGCAATCAATGCATATATTTAATAGCAAATTAAAAGCAAAAGTTCGTACCTATCAGTTCCCATCTCAGCCATTCTTTGCATTCTCTTAGTACTTTTTGTTTTTTTCATATGGTCATTCATGCTAAATTTACTGGAGTAGGATGCAAATTTCTATGGAGTGGGATCATGCTACTTCTGTTTTTTTTAATAGCTTATAAATCATATCATTTCTATTGGTATTTTTTCCTTGTGTAACTCAGATGCTTACCCAAAAAGTGAAATAATTTATACATGGAAAAAAGGACCTCTGCATTCTGTAGAAGTACCACAGGAGTCTTCCAGTCTCCTCCAGTATGATCTCATAGGACAAACTGTATCTAGCGAAACAATTAAATCTAACACAGGTAAGATGTAGCCATAGGGGTACTACTGACTACATAAACCATCTTGAAAACAGATTACAGACTTTTTCATTCAGTTTATAATTGCATTACTGTAATTGCCTTTTGTTATTTTTAAGACTAAAATCCTTGCAAAGAGTTTAGCTGTGGTCTCTTAGAAGACTCGCATTAAGAATTCCCCTGGCCTCCCCCTCCCAGCAAAAACAATATGTAAAAATTAATATTCTTCTCTGCTTCCTATAGGTCACTTTACCTTTGTTGTCGATTTATCTTGATTGTACACTTGAAAGCTTATCAGTACTTTCCTTAGGACACAGTATGTTGAATTTAAGCCAATAATGTTTATTCATACATTGCCAAAATAATGCTGACATACTTGTCTCCTAACAGGTGAATATGTAATCATGACAGTTTATTTCCACTTACAAAGGAAGATGGGATACTTCATGATACAGATATATACTCCTTGCATTATGACAGTCATTCTTTCTCAGGTCTCTTTTTGGATTAACAAGGAGTCTGTTCCAGCCAGAACAGTCTTTGGTATGCTGCATTAAGGTCTTTGAACACCTCAACATCATACATACCATTCATTCATCACTTTCATTGCTTGTTTGTTTTAGGTGAATATTCACTTCAGCTGCTCTATTTCCATCTCCAAAGGAAAATAGGCTACTATCTCATTCAGACATACATTCCATGCATCATGACTGTAGTCCTGTCTCAAGTTGTGTTTTGGATCAACAAAGAATCTGTTCCAGCAAGAACCGTGGCTGGTATTCATGTTTTGTTTCCTTTGTCATTCGCTTCATCACTATATTCAATCCACTGCATTAATCAGCTACAGTAATCTAGTGGGCATTAGCCTTTAAATTGGAAAAGACAGAAAGCACTTTCCATTGAACAAAAGCATATACTAAAAATTAAACCAAATGATATTTAATCTTCTCACCAGAGTCAAAACTATTTATATAGAATGTTTATTTAGCCAAACTAAATAACTTTGTTTAAGCAAAAGGGCCAGTTTAAAAATGAGGAGGTAAGCATCCTTTCTGCATCGTACTGCAAGTACCTGAATTGTTAAGATTTTTCAGTTTTGTTTTTATGTTCTAAAACTGTGACAAAACTGAACAACATTATATTTTTATGAAGCACACCTTCTTAAAATATAGGTTTGAAAGAAATTAATGGTAGAAAAATAACAATAATGTGACCAAACCAATATCTCAGAGAAAATCACTTAGCAAATCTACTTACCTCCAGAGTGGAGGCCAGTTATCTTTTGCAGATAACATTGTAGTAAGATAAATTAATGTTCATAAGCATCTATTCTTTACAGATGAAATATAGGAAAAAGATATTATTGTGCTCTTTATCATAGTGACATTGGAAAGAACAGCAGATAGGCAATACAAGATTCCTTATTTTGTGTGGAGCTTCTGTATGTAGGTATGCTTATACATATACAAGTATACGTATCTTTTTGTAAAGCATGGTGTTATCAGACATTACTTGGTGTAGGAAGCATGGTTATTTGAAGCCAGGTTCTATGTATGACCTGTCAAGTATTAAATGCTTTGAACCATATAACAATGGCTGTTTCACATTTTTAGGTACCTTTATGTAATCTTTTTTTTAGTTTGGCAAAACGTGATCTTATTTTGCACAGATCCATGGCCAGCTTCTACCCTCCTACTAGAAATTTTGAATTTTTAACATATTATCTAGTTATTAAGCTTTATTTGTAACTTCTCAGATACAGAAAGTTTTAAATTATTTTTAAGGAAAAAGTAGCATTTCAGTATTTGCATTATGTACCAGATTTTTCAAAATGGAAAGACAATCATCAGTTACACACTTTACCAACTGTAATGTGGCATTCTGTTTGATAAAGGAGTTTTCCACAGCACAGACAATTTCATCAAAATTCACATTGAGAACGTTCTTATCTATATCTCTAATAGAAAAGGAGTCCTATTCCTAAGTTTAAATTCCTGCTGTAGAAGGTTTTCATTCAGACACAGAAAATATCTTTTTTTTATTATTATTAACTAGCACATAGGCAGATCTTAATCTAATCATGCATCATATTGAAAAGTTCATTCTGGACATCTGAAATTGAAATTTATCTCAGCATAGTTGCACTTAGGTTATTAAATGAGTCTGGCAGACTTGGGAGAAGTAGATACCCTACATATTTTTATATATCTTCTATTTGCATTTCATTAAAACATGTTAAGTAGTGACATTGAGAATTACTTGATCTCAGACAGCTGGCAAGCTACATCATGTGAGAGAGTTGCAAAAAAATCCTGAGAATAATCAAGTCACCCTGCAGTATGCAATGACACTGCATCCTTTCCACTCAGTATCATTCATAGCATACTGATTCATCATTGCAACATGACACGATAACACCTTTTACTTTCCCACCTACCCTTTTCCAACTGCAGAAAGGAGCAGAGGAGGGTATTCTCCTGCTTACTGTCTTTACCTGTATTTTTCAGATTCAAGCAGGCATAATTATAAGTAAACATGAGTCACAGAGGCTTGTATGTTTTAACAGATGAGTTTGCACTTGTATCAGGGAGCAGTGGGAAGTAAGTATACTTCCCACATGATTCATGCTGTACACTGCAAAACAGAAAAAATAAGTTCATGATAGATGTGACGAATACTTATGGGGCTCACAAACTATATGATCACATTTTTTGTGTGTGAAAATACATAAGAAGTTTTAGAGAAGTACTTTTTCCCATCATTTCATATTTGTAACTATGGGAGCATTCAAATCGATACACTGTTAGTGAATCTTTAAAAATGTATTCAGAAATTAAAGATCACTGTACAGAAGACCAAACTCTTATTATTAGAAATAGGCTTACATTATTATTAGAATATTAGGCTCACAGCCTACCACTGATTTTAATGCAAAAATCCAACGGATTCAGTGAGAGTTCTGTAAGCCACGATCTGTCTTATGCAACAATGGGAGATAGGATCATAACTGCTAGAAAATCATGTCATGTTAATTTACATTTCTGTCAAACATTCCACTTAGGAACTCATCAAGTAAAGAATTTTTCTGAGCCTGAGCCGGGGTTTTGTTATAGCCATGCTTTATCGCAATTCTAAGAAGCTGCAACTTGTAGCATGTAGTTATCCTAACTTCCAGTCTGCTTAATGTATTAAAGAAGTGTATTTTTAGATACTCGAGTCACTAAACATGAATTACGTAAGAATACGAAATACTTAAGACCTGTTAGTTACTTGAACAGTGATTTTATATGTTATCTATGTACGTACATAAACACACACAGATACGTACAGATGAATTTAAGAACAACAGGGATGAAGCAAAATTCTAATGCCTGTTTTCTCTCTTATTTTCAAGGAATTACTACAGTTCTAACAATGACCACTTTAAGCATCAGCGCACGCCATTCTTTGCCCAAGGTGTCCTATGCTACTGCTATGGATTGGTTCATAGCTGTGTGCTTTGCCTTTGTCTTCTCTGCACTTATTGAGTTTGCAGCTGTCAACTACTTTACCAATCTTCAGACTCAGAGAGCAATGAGGAAGGCAGCAAGGGCAGCAGCACTGGCAGCAGCACTATCAGCAGCAACTGTACCGGCAGAGGACGAGATTGTCTCGGTAATTGCTTGCTTTTCTGATAATAAATATCATATAGGGACAGACAGCTGAAGTGGTGAATGTGAAACCATATTAAAAAGTGATCTTAACCTGAAACAAATCATGTAACCAGATCATGTCTATTTATCAAAGACGTGGTTCTTTTTTTCAGAAAATGAAAATACTTCATTTATTCAGACTGTTTATTTAAATCTAGAGAGATGTTTATTTGGTAATACATATAAGGAGTGACACTGGACTGCTACCCTTAATACTTTCTCTGAGCAGTGCTGTAGGCATTGTGGCCAGGCAGCTGTGTTATTCCCTTGAGTAAGTCTGCAGAATCTGTGGGACACTGTACAGTGCAACCAATGTGTGCATAGGCCAGATGATTACAGGATCACTGTAGTATCCTGGCATATACCATAAGTGGGTCATCTGGAAGAAGATAAATTACCCTTTACATAGACTTGGCATCTGTTACTTTCATAAAATCTGTGTTGGAGGAAGTTTGGGGAAATAAAAAAAATGAATGTGTAAATGTAAAGTTCAGGGATAGATTTCAGTACATGTGACAGATAAGAAAGCTTTCTAGTATTGAAAAACTTATGTCAGAATTACTTGTAAATAATATTCCTTACATTTTAGGATAAATACTTAATGTTGTCTTGCAACGTATCAGTACTGCCCTCCTGTTTGCAGAATCAGTTTTAGCACCACCACATTACCCACTTTGAGAGGAATAATAGAATGTGAATGACCCCTCCAAAACCATTGGGTCTGCAAGTTTAGTAGGAGACCAGAAGCACACCAGGGTAACAGGGTAACACTATTCCACTCACGTGATCATTTTTCCACATTTCCTCATAACTGTTACATGTGTAACATTTCGGTACATTGAAAGTGTTAAATGTATAATTAATAAGTTCCATAGAATACCAAAATCAGAGTTACAAAGCATCTTGCTACTGGTCCTCATTGGAGCTAATCATAGAATGTGGCTCTTTGGATTCATTCCAGGAGCTCTGCATCTTTCATGTGCTGGGGGCCCAAGGCCTGGCTGCAGTATACCAGAGGACTAGTAAGGGCATAGCAGAAGGGAACAATCCCATCCGTCGCCCTGCTGTCACCTCTAGTGATGTAGCCCAAGGTACTGTTGGTCCTCCAGGCTGCAAGCTCTGGTTCACATCCAACTTTTCATTTGCCAGTCCTTTTCCATTGGGCTGCTTTCAAAGAGTTCTTCTTCTCCCAGTCAGTATTTGTATCTGGGACTGCCTAGACCAAAATAGTGCACCTTTCATTTGGCCTTGTTGAACCTCATTAGGTTCACACGGTCCGTCCCATTTATCAAGCATATCCATGTTCCTTTGGGTGGTGTTCCTTCCATCTCTGTAGTTAAGGAAAAGAGTAAAGGCCACGCCAGACCCACACTGGCCAATTGGCAGGGAAGTATTGAGCTTGTAAAACCATAGGACTGTTGATTAATACTTTTTTTTTTTTTTTAATATTAAAAATAGAAATTAAAAAGATGTGTAAGACATAACAAGAAAACAAAAAATTCATTTTATTTTCATTAAATGGGTAAATGGTAGAAGAATCAAATCTTCATATATTTTAATTCTGAACTATGGATTTTGTTTTTAATTCACCATTACATAAAGGAAACATAAAAGAAAGTAAAAAAAAAAAAAAAAAAAAAAGAGGTGGTCAGATGTAAGTGTTCACAGATTCTTGCACAGATACCTGACTGACAGCAGAAAAGCAAAAAAGCAAAGCTGATTTAGTTTTGTCAATATTTGCAACTTTCAAATCTTCTTTTATTTTAACCAGTAAACAAAAGGTTTATAATTATATTAAAACTTCACAAAATAAACAACAAAAAAAAAAAAGAAAAAAAAGAGAGAGAAAAAGAGAGCACATGTTTGCTGATGTTTACGTTAGAACATGCTTTCCCCCACCCATGGTACCGTATTTGACTGAAAAGTACTCTGGATTGAGTGAGCAGAATACTGTAGCTGTAGAATGGTACAGAATGAGAAGAACAGTGTTAAGACCAAAGGAACTCTAAATTATACTAACACTGCAATTTTATTTTTTGATAACTTTTTTTTTTTTTTTGTATGACAAGATATCATAAAAGTTGTTAAAGAGATAACCTTATGTAGAATGAGGAAAATACTGATAATATCTACATAAAGGAGATGGTTGACAGCTTTTCCTATACACACTTTCTTATTCGAGTTAATTATATTGTGGTTTCCTCAAAGAAAATAAAAGCTGCATTTGTTCTGTTAATATATCTGCTTAGTAATATGAAAACTTGGTTTGAGGTGCTCTGCATGCGCTACTGCTGATGCATTTGCCCCACCAAACCTTCCAGATCTCTAATAGACAACTGTTTCAAAACCAACCCTCTACATATGCCCAGATATATTCCTAATGACTGCAGTTGTTCAACAGTCTGTGGATGAGATTTAGTGTTTTCTATACCATTGCAGACAATACAAAGCACAATTTTAAAAACAGCTATTGAGCAAGTTAATAAAAATAAATAAATGGTAAGAGCTCACGTTTCTTTATCAAGGAGATCATCCACAAAAAAATCACAGAGCTAAACTGAAGACACAGCGTCCCGACTTTATAAATATTTCCTTGTTGGTTTTTCCAAATTAAAGCAAACAAAAAATGGAATATTAAAAACATCTAGCAAGCACGTTGCAACCATTTCCTCAAAAAATTATCTCCAATTAGCTAATAACATAGAGATTTAGAAGAGTAAAAGCAGCAATGCTAAGGTCTTAGGTAAACTTAGTCTCTAAGGCAGTCCACACTATCCACAAAATGGTATAGTGCTACTCTTGGTCAGAGCTCAAATTATCTATAATGGTAATTTTTAAGTGTTATTAAGTCCAACACATTTCTCTTAAAGGCCCAGTTCTCTCTGAGAATCCCCACTGCATTAAAAGAAAAATCAAGGAAATCAAAAAAATGATGAGTACTTAACACTGGAGGAAAGAAGATACAGTCAAAATGGTTTCCAGAAGACTTCAGCTAGTTAACACTATTGGATTTCCAAGGTTTCATTTCAGAAAGGCATGGTGGGAAAAAGGACTAATTACATGATAACAGGCTTCAAGAAACATCTATGTAATTACTCATATTCTTGTTTGAGATGAAGGCAAATGGGAAAGAGTTTCTCTGTATTGTCACATAGATGAACATCCTACGCTCTCAGTAATCTAATTTCAGCTGAAACAGACTTGAACTAGCTGATTTGAGTGCTAACAATGTAGTAAGCACAGGCTGATTGCATGAGTGTATGTCTGCTTCCTTAAGGATCATCATCCTGCACTGAACTCTATTCCTTTCTAGCTATATTACTGATCTTCAAACTGTTTAAGTAAGGCACACAACTTAATATTCCATTCTTACTGTAGGTTTAGGAGCTGTCTCAGAGGTCCTGAATTTCACTTAGTCGTTTCCTCATCTCTGCCTATAATTTTTCCATTTGTTTGCCCCCATGTTCTTTCTTCACTTTTCTTTCTACAATGCACAGTTCTCATTCTTTATCCTTTGCATAATTTATCCTACCTTTCCTGCACCTCTTTTTATCTCTTCTCCTTCTCTCTTCCAATTCACTAGATAAAATATATTAAAATCCATATCTTACACATTTCAAATCATTGTAACTTATTGTCTGCTCCATATATTTAAAAAAAAAAAAATAAAAATTAAGATCTTTCCCTTCAGACATGCTCTGGGCTCTAGTACCTTATTTTCCCCCTAGCCTGTGATTTATTTACTTATTTGCTTGTTCTTCTACACAGAGTAGTAAAGTTTTCCATCCACTTACAATGCTAGTATTTTTATTTGCCTTTCATTTTCGGAATGTGTGAAAGGTGTCAGGATTTTAGATACATGGAGGGTCATTTGTAGAATGAAGAATAATGAACAATGAGTCAAATATGCTTCTTGTCTTGTATTTATAGATATCAGATGATATTTTACACTGAGAAAATTTCTGAAAAATGTAAAGAATTAATTAGTTTTGGGGAATCCAGAGGTAAAAGTAGAAAAGTGAGATGTTCTTATTAGGAAACATTCACTGCTGCAAAGCTGCCATTGCAACTCTTCTACTTGTAGCAGTAGTAGGAGCAAGGATGTATATGTTTTATACATGATATTGTCTAAAATTGCCTGAAATATGGCTAAAGACATTGTGGTGGGAATATCTGCACCCTCTCTGAACTAGTTCTTTCTACATCTTCTACTATTTCAGGTAGGGCGGGCATAGAGAAAAAATTTTCATGCAAATGAAAATAAGAATTTATAAAACTGTTGGAAGCTTTAGTTGCTTTCAGTGAAGGCCTGAACTCACCAAGATAAAGTATCTACAGAACATATTCAGTTTTTTGTTTGTTTGTTTGTTTGTGTTTTTGGTTTTAAATGCCAAATTAAATGTGTTTCCTGCAAAAAAAAAAAAAAGTATTTCAAAATGCTATCCAAAAACCTTCTTGAATCTACTTAAATCTGTTCAAAATCTTGCGTTATTCAAATAACAACTCGTTTTCTCATGTTTTTATTAAATCCCCCCAGAAACTGTACATTCAGAAAATAACGATGGCAGAAGACAAAATTCTGCTCTATTTTTCTTATGAAGTAGGAGAAATTCTCGTAAAGTTTCTGGAATAGAGTGCTTTCAGTGAGAGTTACAGTGCTGTGACTGCTTGCCCTGTTAACTGATGACAGCCCAGCATGCCTGTTCTGGTTCTAGGCAAGCCACTCTATTTACCTCAGTTAACTGAGAGCAGAATTTGGCTTGCTCTCTCTGTCAGCTGCAGGCAATCCTTGTGTGAAATACAAAACTATGGGTGTTCCACTCCAAAATATGATGGCAACAAGCTGGGTGATCATCTGGACCCTGACAGAAGCCTCCTTTTATTCATATGGTGATGACAAGCTTGCTCTAGCTTGTCAAAACCAATTTTTTTTTTAATGTATATATATGTACATAAAGCATTTTTGCATTTGGTTTTTAATTCATTTCAAATATATCTTTCTTACATTAACCATATTGATTCGTTATTATGTCTTTATCTAGTAATTCTCTAGTTCTAGGAGTTGCAGGGCAAGGGTAATTGGTGATACTGGTTGGAGTGCACCATTTGAAGTAATGATTTGCAAGATGTTCAGGGAGCACCCAGAACAGGGACAAAATACTGTTGATTAAAAGAAAGCTTTTCCATGTACGACACTACATGTAACAGACAAAAGGTTGTTACAGGGTTGTTTGATTATGTTTGTTTTCTAAAAGGCCCATTGTTTTAACAGAAAACAGCACAGAACAGTGAAATGCTGCTGGCAGAGCTTTCCTGTCCCTACACATTGCCCTGTACCTCTTTTTCAAAATAACATGGCTTGAGCAGGAGAGGACTCTCATTCTCTTTAACAACCCTGCCCAACTGCAGAGCAGCCATATGTCATTTCTGTATAGAGGATTTAGTTTTATATAATTATGTCAGAATACAGTGAGTATGTTTAATGAGAACTGTAGTACAGTTGAAAGGAGAGCACTTCTATTCAGATTATCAACAACCCTTTATGAAATCATCCTAGAAAATCTACATGCATTAAAAGCCTTATCTGAGAACATGGCACTTTCCATCAAATTAAAGAGACCGTTCTGCTTCTGTGCAACTGTAGGGTATCAAGTAGGCTATTTAAAACAAGAAACAACTTGCAATTGTATTGACTTTTTGTCATCTTTACAAGGAAAGTAGATGCGGATTGATAGGTTCCACCAAAATTAAATACTTACCTGATTGGAAGAGCAAATGCAGTGCACAAGGAAGGTTGAGAAGAAGCTGAAGTCATATGTAAAAAAATACAGATGGAAAATTTGTTTCCTTGGCTTCAGATATTTTTGCTCAGTGTTGAACTTTAATCCCTTTTTATTGCAGGGGGTTGGTGAAAAAAAGTAAGTCAAATAACAGAAGGATAAAAGCTCTGTAGTGCTGTTTGTACTGCAGACTGGCAGAATTTTCATTCCTTTCTCCTTACTTCCAATTCAGACTCCCACTAAACATCAGGGATTGCTCTAGACTGACACTGATAAGTTAAAGAGTCCAAACATGATGGCATATTTAAATTCAACATAAATATATATTTTGACAGAGGCTCTGTGCTAATTATGAGTTTTATGATGTTCTACGTCTAAATTTTAGGAAGAGATTCTGCTATGGTACAATCATATTGAAATGAGTAATGAAGTAACACTCTTCCCCTAACCACGTTCACCTGAGGCTTAGACTATAATTTTAGAGACATGAGTTTCAGCCTCTGCATGTTAAGGAAGAATTTGAACATGGCTTTACCATGCTCCAGTTGATTGATTTAGCCCTTTTACCAGGGTAAAGCACAAAGAAAAAACAATTTTGTGGTGGCTAATTACTCATAATATGCCTAAGAAAGAAAATTTAGAATGCCTAAAGAGATGCCTGAATCTAGGGACTATTAATGATGCCTAAACTACATTCAGCTGTTAAGCATACAGAATGCTGTTTACAAATGGTTATAACACACATTTTTTTAATCATATCCCACAAAAGAGATATGTAAAGGAGTATCTAAATTATGGGTTATAACAAATCTCTGACATGACATGGGCACATGACATGTCACATGACAGTAAATATGGAGGTACCTTAATGCATGCCCAAAAAAAGATCTTATATAATGTAGTGAACTTCCCTGCTGCAAGGTGCTACATATAGATCATTCAGCAGCTAAGCAGAGGTTTTACAGATCATGCTGCTGCATGTTAGAAGCAAGTCTGAGAAGGATTTAGGGAGATAAACCATGCTTAACTTGCTCTTTGGGAGCTATGTTACTAGTATGTGATTTCATGTACGTAATATGAATCCCTGAAATTACTGAAACTGCATCTACTGAGATGGTGAGAGAGGCAGGAGGGAAAAATAAGCAGTTTAGTTTTCTGCCTTGTACAGACATAGAGCTTGGATCCTAGCGTTTTTATGTGTTTTTTTGTTTTTTTTTTTCTATTATGATGCCAGCAAAGTAGTTTTGTTCAATATATATAATAGTTCAATAGTCCTAATTCAATAAATTTCAAAGAAAAGGAGAGTTGTCCTTTTTTTTCTAAGCATTCAGAGTTTATTCTATGAAAACTCTTTCTTAGTGCATGGTAGTCACAGCAGAAAGGGATGTAAGTGCAGAAAAGAGAGAAGTAAGGGCATACATATGTTTAAAATAGTCAGTATTCACGTACATATGTATGATATTCCACTGCTAGATCCTATGCTAAACTCAAAGTAAGAATACACATCTGCAGTATAAACAAAAGAGAACAGTAGAGAATTAAAAATATATATATTTTAGAACTATCTTTAGAGCATTCACCACAATTAGCATCTATAGAAAAGAGAAAAAAAATGCATTTAGTTTAAAGTTATATATACTGTATTTTTTATATCTAGAAGCAGAACAATTTGCTTAGAGCCTCCTAAGATGTTCTGAGCAGCAGCAAATTCTAGTGATATTGATGAGAGCTGTGAGAGATCAGCAACATCTTTACAGCCAAGGATACTTTGTGAGTTTTTTAGGGCATCAGGTAGCTGAGTTGCAAAACCTCAGTAGAATCTGGACAATACATTACTAGATTGTATGCCTACCAATCTCTGTCCAGTTTTATGGTACCTCACATTAAGCATCAATTTTGCAAGCTGTACTGTGTCACTAGGCAGTCATATTCAGTGACAAGTTCAATTGCCTGATGGGGCTAGCATTCTGTGTAAGTGCAAGAGTACTCCTCTGTATCAAGTTTCAATAAATGAATAAAAATGCTTTCTTTTATTATAATCCAGTGTGCCATGTCTCAGGCTTCCTGTTCTTGCTTATGCTGTTTGTAAAACAGTCTTCACTATTTAAGTGACTGTGTGCAAAACAGGAACAGGAATAGAGTACTCATTTCTGCTCTTTGTATTTTGTGTTTTCCAAATTGTCACAATGTCATTGTAGGTAGGATTTGTTGTCAAACGGAACAGGGAAATCTAAAAATAGTAGACAAATTGTTGCAGCTGCTGTTCAGAAGGCAAATGCTGTAAGAAACGATGCGATCTCTTCTTGCTGCCTCTTCCTCTTGGTTTAATAGTAAATTCTCATGAAAAGTATGGGTTGTTCTACATCAGTAATTGGTTTGCTGACACTTGCCAAATTGAGAAACATGTTAATTACTCTTTTCAGATAAATTGAGGCTTCTGTATCTTGGATTGTGGTAGACAAGAAAATAGTCTTGACCCTTATTTTCTGGACTTGCACAGGATCATGTTATGTAAGAAATTACTTAGGAACCTTCTTAATAGTTTATAGAAGCGCTTGAAGAGCATGGCCAAAAATAAATAAATGAATAAATGAAAACAACTGTGGCATTACTGAAACAGTAAAAATCCTTTCTGAATAATGAAATAAATTATTTTAGTTAGTTAGTGAGAAGTTATTAATATCACTCAATTGATAAAAATGCACTGAAGCAGGCATATAATCAGTCAGTGCTCTCCCCAAATTCTGAGGATATAAGCTGACTTCAGGTATTCCCTCCTATCTACTCTGAAATCATCCAGTGAAATCATATCAAGCACATAAAATTTAATAAATAAATAGAATTATGACCAGGGCTACCCTTTTTCAAGTGCCTATCCAAAGGATCACAATGGTTTTACTACTTCTGGATTCTAAAATATGTTCAATATTCAACATAATCCACTGACCCTGTGCTACTCCTGCTCTGCCAACTATTTTAACTCCAACACATCAGCACAGTAACTTCTGATTCATGCCTGAGTGATCCAGAGCAGAATTTCACCTTCTTATTTCAGAATATTGCAGATGAGAAGGTCTATGGTTCTCTTTTGAGAAATCAGTCCTTCTCCATAGAAAAAGCAGCAAAGCAAAAAACAAGCTACCTTACAACTCCCACAGCTGAGTTCAACATAGGGCATACAAGCAAAATGGAACAGCAACTTGACTGAAAAGCAGTGGCCCAAGCTCAGTCAGCCTGTTTATAGAGTGGGATTATTATGATGATTAGCGCAAATGGAAATGGATAACCCTCTTTCTGTTTCTGTGACACATCTGTAGATCATCCTCCATTTAAAGCTGTTACTTGCTGTATAACTGGGAAATATAAAAACAAATATCTGCATTCCAGAGAGGTGCAAACCCAGAATAGGACATTTTAATCTGTAGTGCAAGGGGGAGGGCTATAGCAAGTAAAAAGAGGCAATAGTTAAAAGATATACGTATATATAAAAATACCTAAAAAAAAAAAAAAAAAAGAAAACAAACAAAACAAACAAACAAAAATCTTTCTCTTTGCCTTTTATGTAGACTAAATTCAGCTGTAAGGAATCCATCCTCCCTAATCTCTGCAGATACTGGTCCATCCATCCCTGAGGAGAACTTAGCATTACATTATAGCAGTGTTAACTTCTTCTCACAATCTGGCACTAATACTGTTAAAAGGATAATATCTGATAACGCTCATCTTTTATCTAGATATTCTGCCCAAGTACATGTGTAGGCAGTCTATTTCAGAAAATGTTTCTTTTCCTTCTACTAACCCCATCATTTATTTGACTAAAATCTGTTTCCCTGCACGGATATCCTACAGGATCAACCCCTAAAATGCTGACAATAATTTCAGTGAATGACTGTAATTAAATCACTCAGAAACAATTAACTTTGCAGACTTTGATGTGCTATCTTGAACCACCTGAACATTACTATTCTGCTTAAATTTACTTACACACTGTTGTACTGTGTATTATTTACACTGCCTAAAATTTTCCTCATCAACTTCATTCAGTCATCTATGAAGGCTGCTCTGAAAGTAATACCTCCTATTTTATTATGTTAGACCACAACATCAGAGGCAGATGTTCATGGGATGACAGTAGATGTTGAACCTTCCCACCTACCAGTATTCCACTACATTTTGTTGCTGTGTGACAGATGACAACGGAAGGGCAGTCTGACAAAAGGGCATCTGACATGGAAGTGCATATGGAGCAAAGGTGTGGAATTGAATTCCCCCATGTGGAAGAAATGGCACCCAATGACCCTTACCAAATATTTTTGGAGTCCAAACAGTGAATATGAGTTCAGTGAAGTGGTGGATGGTGTGTATTAGCAGTTGCAACAGGGACATGAAACATAAGCCAAGTTCTGGATGGCCATGCACAGCTGTCACACCACAAAATGAAGAGGGTCTGAATCACCTCATCTATGCAAACTGACAGATTACAACCAGAGAACTTCTTATGGAGCTGAATATTGACTTTAATATGTTGGAAACGATGGTGGAAACCTTGCAATATTGCGAAGTTTGTGTCAGGTGGGTCCCGTGAATGTTCACAAAGGAGCAGAACCTGGATCACATCATTATTGGTGACTAAACACGATGTTACCTCTATGAACTGGAGTCAAAATGGCAGTGTGGGGTGTAGCAACACACGAATTCTTCATTGAAGAAAAGTTCAGGACACAGTCCTCAGTTCATGAAGTAACATGCATGGTAAAGCCATATTCAGAACGGATAACCTTCCTGGATTTTCTGGAACCTGGGTTAAACATCAACTCTGATCACTACATCATGATGCTGACTAAGCTGAAGGTTTGAAATACCAAAGTCAGGCCTGAGAAGAAGACAACATTTCTCTTGCAGTACAGTAATACCAGGCCCCAGTCTGAAGACTGTAGAGCAGATTGTCAGTCTTGACTGGACTGTTGTACAACACATACAGCATATAGTCTGGATTTGGTGTGCCTTCCATTTTCCATCTGAGACAATGAAAGACTGCATGGACAACAGTATTCTAGGAATGAAGCCCATCATCAAAGCTGTGAAACAGTGGGCCATCTCTGCTGGTGCTGATTTTTACAAGTGTGGCTTTCAGGCTTGTGTTCATTGCTGGCAAAAATGCATTGCTAATGGTGACTGTGTTGAAAAATAGTCTTCTGTAGCTGAAAATTTGTTCTGTCAAATAGTACTGTCTTCTTTGTGTCTGTTGCAGCTTCCATGGAAATAAATAGGGGGCATTACTTTTGGAGCAACTTACATACTTCTGCTGACAAAAAGAACTGCTTATTCAAACCCAGGAATAACCGTTTATGTTACACAGTATTATTCATCAGCAATCTGGGAATAAGTTTTGCCATCTTTTATTGATTTAACTTCCGACATCAACTCAACCAAAATGTTACACTGCTTGTAAGAATCTAAGGAATTGATACTGCTCCCTATTGTCAGAAAACCTGAGTACTTCATACAAAAACAATAAAAAACAATATGATGCTTTAAGAATTCTTGTGCATTTTCTCAGCCATCAGTAAAGTCTTATGGTTACTAACAAGGAGAAAGCTCTGACCTCCAAGCTCTTGTAAAACTCTTTTAAACTGCAACAGGGAAGATTTAGGTTAGATATTAGGAGAAAGTTTTTCACTCAGAGGGTGGTGAAGCACTGGAACAGGTTGCCCAAGGAGGCTGTGGATGCCCAATCCCTGCAGACATTCAAGGCCAGGCTGGTTGTGGCTCTGGGCAGCCTGGTCTGGTGGTTGGTGACCCTATGTGTGGCAGGGAGGTTGAATCTAGGTGATCTTTGAGGTCCTTTTCAACCCAGGTCATTCTATGATTCTGTGATCATAGGAAAAAATGGCAAGTTGGTCCCCAGATAAAACAGCTGTACATAATGAACACACATGTCAGCCTAGCAACTAAGAGGTAAATTCTAAGAACTGTTATACAACTCTCTGAAGAATAATTGGACTTTGCTATGAGTATTTCACGAAATACACAAAAAATCTTTACTATAAAATAAAAATAGTCCCCTAACTGTTAGGATGAGTATTCGTCTTCTGCTCTATGAGTAAGAGATAGAAGAGTAAAAAGCAGAAAACTTAAGATTTCTGAAGCCATAAATCAACTCTCTCTTTTTTCTCCTCAGCATTCTGACTCCAATTGCAACCTGAAGAAGCGAGTAAACTCCGTAACATCTCAGGCAGATCAGTCTCCTGAAGCAAGCATAATATCAAACAGTGCATCCCAGTGTCAACCTGTGTCTGCTCCTCCACCAGCCCCCCCCAGCACCACCACCAGTTGGAGGCACAAGTAAAATAGACCAATATTCTAGGATCCTCTTTCCAGTGGCATTTGCAGGATTCAACCTGGTATACTGGGTTGTCTACCTTTCAAAAGACACTATGGAAGTGAGTATTAAAATTTCAGAATAATAATGATACGCTTGTAATGTATAAATGTAACATGTTTAGTTTGCCAGTATTATTTAAATCGTTCATTTGCTGATGCAACTTCAGTTGATCAGTACTTTCTAAGCAAAGTTCATATTACCTTTCTCTAAAAAAGAACAGTCACTTCCACTAAAATGTAGAAAGCCTATTCGAAAGTGAGAAATGTAAACCCTTCTATACTATGACAGAACACAGAACGAGGAAAATTCTGCAAGACGATGTATGACACCATTCTCAGCAACACATCAATCTTAAATCTCCCATTTTTCATCTTCCTGTCTGCAACAGGGAATGGTAAAATTAACTGTTGCAACAATGCAGCAAGAGATTAATATCAAAAGGAAAACATTAATATCTGCTTATTAAGACAGTTGCAACATGCAATTTGTGAATTCAGAGTCCTTGTTTTTACACTTTTTAAAACCAATTTTTCCTCTTTCTCCTTATAATGGAACCATTTTATGCCAATAAAGCTGCTAAATTCCTTGCTTAAGCTTGTCTGAATCTAGCTGAGAATTACTGAGTCTTCAGATATTTGAGTCTTCAGATATCCGTGAAGTGTAGAAAAGTTGTGTATCCTGAAGACTGAGCATTTCTGGTACAGTCACTGATTAGCTTGCGCTTTCAAGCAGTTATTAAACTTCCAGTCTTTAATGTTTTAATTCTTTTCAATTTTGTCTAAATACAACTAATGGGGCCCCATCTCTTTGGTGAAAAACATATATTCATTTGCTTTGTTTGTTGCCATAGAGTTTTTGAATCTCAGTGTACACTGCAGTCAAAATGATTGGTACACTTAGCTCTATTTAGGACAGCTACAGAGATAATGATGGTGTTCGGACAGTACTGAAAGCACAAAGTCCCTGTATCAATAATAACAGGGGCTAGCAATCTGATAGAAGCAGTGTGCAAGTTTAACATTCATTTCCTAAATTAGAGGTAAAGAAGGCCAAGGGAAATCTCTTGGACAGCCAGAAGATACTGCAGTTCAAAGTAACAAGATGGTGCTGATCAGCTAATGGATGGCATCTTGACACTACTTGAAACAGAGGCTATTAGCCCCTAATTTTGCTGATTTTTGCTACTAGTATGATTTGGAAAATGCTATCTCTCTAAGAGGGACTGTGCTGCCAAGCAGCTTATGTGAAATCAGGAGGGCAGGAAGATAGGAGGCACTGTCTCTTGCAAATGTTCCTGCAGATGTCTCTCTCAAGAGGTCACAGCTGCTACCTCCTGGCCACTCAAAATCTGTCCAATGCTAAATTTAGCATTTGTGCCAGAGATACTGATCCTGCTATTAAAATATTGACTAAGTATGCACATTACTTATATCAATCAAAGAAGGAAAATACAATAAAGCTCTCATATATTCATTACAGCTTCTGTTTAGAGGCCAGCTTCTTAGCTTGTGTATCTTCCATAACTTCAGTGATTTCCTTCAACCATTCACATTTTGGATATAGAAATGCTCGGAACATAGTTGCCATTTTCCCTTGTTAGCGATGAAATATTTATATTTACCTTGTATATTAATAGTTACATCAGAACTAGGCTTCTAAAAGACCTCAGAGAACTAAGACCTAGAGCTGAATGTAGATACTTCTAAAGTCCCACTTTCACAAGCTCACTAACCTGCTCAGAAATGCAATGACTCTTATAGAATGACAGAAATCCAGCAACAAGATTTAGAGAACAGAACAGTATTAACAGCTAGGGTGATTTAAGTGGCGAAGAATTAAACAGTTACGTAAACCATCGCTCAAGTTCTTCATGAATTACGTTTTCCTGTTAGTGTGCTCAGCTGTAACTAATATAATCATGATATACCTTGGTAAGTTTTTAATTTGATGCACTTTATCCTTCAACCAGTTCTTACTTTCATGGAAAACCAAGATTGTTTTTGCTTAAAAAAAAAAAACAAAAAAAAAAAACCCCACCAACTTTTAAAAAAGCCTTTCTATTCAAACAGAGGAGATACAAAAGTTAGGTGAGTGAAGCACAGCATTCTTAAAAGCCACTCGAACTCCAGTCATCATCTCAAGCCAAAAAGATTAGTATTGATAAGGTATTACCCAGTTATGAAATATGACTCTTTGAGAAGAGTGTATTTTGTGAAATATTTCAGGTATACTAGCAATTTTTTCTTTTTGAGTCACTAATTAGAGCTCATTTGGCTTCTGTTTAAAAAACAAATAGAAAAATATCGAATCAGTTCACCAAAATAAACAAGTTTCCTGTGCAGAAATATTGACAGATGTTTAATAATGGCAGCAGGGCTGTCCCATTTATTATATGAAAAATTAAAGCATTAAAATTATTCTAAGAGGAATTACTACTCCCTGACTACATAAGGTCAGTTTGTAATTAATTTGTATGAAAGGTTTGAGGATGCGACATCCACGGAAAATGAAATACACATGTTTCTATGGCATGTGTTTCTCTGTATCTGCCATCCAGAGAAAGCTCTACATAGGGACAAGCAATACATGTTTGTCCAGATTATCCAAATAGCGAAGCTCCTGAAGGGAGAAAAAAAAACCAAACAGTCCAGCAATAAAGGAAGAAGCTATTCTTTTTATTTTGTTACACATGCACTTTTTTACTATTTATTTCTTAAATCTTGACTGGTCTTAGAGCTGAACACTAGTTTATAACAGTGATTTTGACAGGCGAATTGCAAGCTTGCTCTATTTTAATAATTTTAAAACGTACCTGAATTAGAATGTAAGGCATGTCCTTTTAATTATAAGTCTTGGTCTGTTTGTCACGTCATTCATAATGCATGCACTGTTCTTGCATCTCCTTACATGTATCCTTCCTAAAGTAACCTGTCCCAGTGTTTTATATTCATCATACTATGTTACAGTTTTTAACGTAATAAAACACAGAATGATGTCTGTGTTCAGCTCATGATGTTAAAGCTTTAATGATAAACAGCAGAAAAACAGGCAGAGAGGCCAGCTTTTATGACTGGGGACAGAAGGTAAAATGGAATTGAATGTGGTAAATGTGCTGATTCCCAGACAAAAGCTGAACACACAGAGCACAGAATCATGGCAGAAAATGAGTTATGAAGCAGGTTGAAGATGAAATACCAGTGATGAACAGTCAAGTGGGAAGAAAGAAGGACAGACAAACAAGAGCTTGTGAAGTACCTAATACAGAGCAAATTGTGCTTTATGCTTCAGTTTGAACACTAGAAAAATGACGTTCAGTAGGAAGCAGTCATTACTATATGTACGTACAATTAAGCTTTGATGATACAGCTAACGAGCATCAGATTCTGAGAAGATTCTCCCTTATAATGTAGTTCTTTTTTAAACCTGCTGAGACAGCCACAAGTCAGGTGATGTTGTTGGTTACTTACACTGTTGACAAATGACAGCTTAAACTTCTCTCTTAAATCTTCCTCCAGTTTTTTGAACCTACTGCAATGCACCTCCGAAATGATCATCAGACCAACTGAAGAACAGCAGTGCTTAAAAGAAATCACTGAAGGTCTTCTGGAGTTAAAATAACTTCAAAGGAAACAAGCGCTCTCAGTTTTCAAACACTGAGCATTCATACTGGATATCACCTGGAAACAAACACTGGACAAATAAAAAAAGATTGAAACTGCACAGAGTTCTAACAAAATTTTGATTTCTTACGGTGATTCTAATATAGAATTTATTGTTAAATTATTTCGTTCAGTGGTCAAAGAAAACATTTGTATTTCTTGCAGTTCTGTTACAAATAATTGAATGTTTACATTGATATAAAATATCAATAATAGAATTATTTCTCCTAAATGCAGTGAGGATTACTCAAAGAAACCACATTCAAAACTCATATGAATTAGCATTCTTTCACTGAAATGCAAGGACCCACACTGATGTGCAGTCAAAATTGGCCCCAAAATAATGCTAAAAAAATTCCATGAAAGGGATTTGAAGCCCCATGGCATTGTTGTAACATTTTCATAGATCA
This sequence comes from Centrocercus urophasianus, assembly GCF_019232065.1. Lineage (NCBI taxonomy): Eukaryota > Metazoa > Chordata > Aves > Galliformes > Phasianidae > Centrocercus > Centrocercus urophasianus. The sequence continues at coordinate 5,168,813 of NW_024884822.1, read as the reverse complement.
GATGAATGATGAATCCTGGTTTTCTGTAATTTATCTTAATTTCCTTTAATCTGAGGCAATTTTTATGGGGGGGGGGAAAAATAAAAGGAACAAAATAGAAAGGATTGGTTATGTATTTTAGCTGATTAGTTACACTATTTTTTTGTTGTTGTTGTTGAGAGTGACCAAGGTAGTTTACAATCTAATTACAAACAATTTCTGGGCAGCAACATCTGGAAGTACAGCACCGATGCCAGAAAGTTTTCATGGTCAAAAGCTGAATGGATGGAAAGATGCAGCTACCCATCAAGCTAAGTGCAAGAAAGCCTTGATAGCTGATTAGGGAACAAGTTCTGTTTTGTCAGCTGATTCTTTGGACCTGCACATAGCAGACTTCCTACAACTTCTTCCAGAGGCACAATATTGCCAGCAAATTCAGAACTTAAAGGCAGTATGGATTTTATTTCTCACTCTCAACAAAAACTGTCACATTTATTTGGTTTATCGTCCATCTCCACAGTCCTTCTTAATTACATCATTAGGAAATATATGCCTCATCGAATCAAATTCAAGCCACCTTTGTTTATGCCTTTGCAGGTATAACGTACACTGCTGGGAATCAAAAGCACACACATCTTAGATGTGGCCAAACAGAAATTGAAGTATACTGTCCTAAAATTATTTGAAGTGTAATATGAAATGCTGCACTGATTTGAAAAAGTCAAGGTCTTTTGTCTAAGTAAATATCTTAGTCACTGAAAAAGTACTTAGGGGTTGGTCAATCAACCCCAATAAATTGTTAAGCACTCTGCTGGCTTCACTGACACTAGAATAATTGTAACTACCAGATGAGCTACTGTGTAATCAGTGAATATCAATATACATATGTTACAATTAAGAAATATACAGGAAAGTTAGGCTAAACAGGTTATCACACTAAAGAAGAACTGATGGAAACCTCACCCTTGTCCTGGGCTCACTGAAAAGACTCTGAGAGGAGCGATCTCCAAAACAGTTCCTACCCCGCTGGTAGTCAGCTCTTAAATGGGATCTAGGAGAAGTGCAGACAGGCTCCACACTTCCTGGTAGCACGGGAGAATTGTCTTCACCTGTGCTCCCAGGCCTGACTCATTGCTCACCTCAGGTGGTCAATAAGAGGTTCAGGCCGTGATTCAGCAGTTCTCATACAGCTAGCTAGCTCCAACTGTTTTTTCTCATGTTTCAAAAGAAGGATTTAGCTTTTATTAGTGTAGTAGCTGCACTGAACACATGAAATCACTTTTCTTCACGTTGTATGACTTAGTTGCAGACAATTTAAGTAGTCTTGCATCAATAATAACTCCTGTCTGCACAGAGATGACATGTTTGTACTTTGTTTTTTCCTGACTGGCAACAGGCTAATACACTTGCATATATTTTTAAGTGCTCTAAATTCTGCCTTCACTTTGCTTTGAAACCAAAATTGCTCAAGTCTTTCACCTTTTTAAACTATTTTTTTTTTCAAATTGAACTGTGAGCATTGCAAAATATCATATTTTATAATTTGTAAATACATTCACAAAAAGCAAATTGTGCTGTTCAGACTTACAGGTTATTCTTTTTGATTTAACCATATTCATTCTTGCTCTGCAAACTAATTTTCTATTTTGAATATACCAGGCTGTAAAAGTTTTCAGAATGCTTTAGAATTGGTTTTTGCACAAAAGTGGAAATGTTAGGGGGGAAAAGCAAGTTACACTGAAAAACCTCAGATTTATATTGGATATTCTTGGCTCAAAAGAAATTTAGATATGAATTTTACAGCAAATGCAAAATTATTAAACAGTCAGTATTCTGTTGGAGCGTAGTACTTTAACATACAAAATAAGGATAATCTTCTAATTGTGAAGTCCTATTGTCACCAGCTTTTAAAAACCGGAGTTTTTAATGCGGACAAGGGTTTGTTCTCCCCAGCTGTCTGAATAGTAGGAAGGGTCGATGTATTTATCCTATTAAATTCTTTGTTCAGAGTTCATATTCAATCACATTCAGCATCAATAATGCTCATAATGTCAAGTTGTATATTGGAATATATGAAAATTAATGTCAGTTCTTAAAAATCCTGGTTATGGTAAAAATAACCAAAAAAGATATGCAGTAAAAAGAGCAGACAGTGGTAAATGTGTACATATATATATATATATATATACACACACACACACACATATATATATACACACACATATATATATACACGTGTATATAATATATATATACACATGTATATATATATATATATACACACACATATACAAATAACATATTTATTTCTCTATTTAGCGTAAGTTAAAGGAAATTAAGGGATTTTTTTCCCATTACTTTTGACTGCCTTGCAATAGGAAGAGCAGAAACTAAAGTTTCTGTAAAATGGCACTTTTTACTGTGGGAAACAGGACATTGTGTGGGAGAAGGTAAGCAATTACCTTGTGCTGTCACACAGTGGCAATGTATTATTCACCACTGTCCTAACTTCGTACCCATCCCAGTAGAAAGGATGCATTGGTTTTAGCTCACAACCCTGCAAAATTGTCAGAATGTGGCTTAAATTTATCTTTTATATGTTCTGCTTGAACCGAAACATGAGAAACACAAGAACTAAGAACACAGTAACAGAGTTATATCATACAACATTAGAAACCTCAACTAGGTAATAATCTTACATATCATTGTGGGTTTTTCTCTCTTCCTCTACATTTTTTCATAATTTCAAAACCAGATGAAAATTCAGAGATTTAATGTCTAGAAACTATGCAATGGCACACCAAGTCATCCACTGCTGTGCTCAAAGACTAGCTATCACCAGAACTAGCTATCATCAGCTGGGATAAACCCAAGCATTAATGAAGCATAGATGTAACATGAATGTCCTCAATAGGCTTTTCTTATCAAGTACTGTCAAGTGTTTTGATATTTTGATACATCCTGTCAATCTACCAGCTCAGTGTCTTTCTCTTGTACATAGTATACAAAAATCAGAGGAGATTTTATTGCTGCTTTGTTATTACAGTCTTTTTTTCTCTTCCAATTCATGAAAAGAACGCTCTCCATTTGCTTATTTGCTTTCTTTATAAAAGTTATTATTGCAGGATTCATCTCTTATCAGTAAACAAAGCATTTCAACTCTGTGCATAAATGTTGTCTATCTGTGAAGACTGAAGTTCTTTATCAGAATGAGTAGAACCTTGGGCAGGGCAGTAAACTACTCCATTCTCCAACACTTCATCAAAATCATTACTTAGCCATGGCTGAGTGGTGCTTGTGTACAAAGAATAAATATCCATAGATTTTTTTCAGAAAGTGGTTTTATACAAGTCATGGTCACTGAGGGTCAGCAAAGTGTGTTGGAAGTAACAGTTACTGATAAAGCATGAATTCAGATGTGTTTTCTGGCATGCAAGCTGTAAAACAAGACAAATAGAGGAATCCAAAGAAACTTAAAGTACCCTTGCAATTGTAAAAGTAAGAGTCAATCACAGCTGAGGAAAAACCTTAATCCTGTGTATTTAATGTTGTATGAAAGTAGGACAACATGGCAAAACTTTGTAACACAAAGAAACAGGCACTTCAACTAAATCAGAATGCATTTGGATTCTATCACATCAAAGAGGTCTTTAGTTCACAGAATCATCATCTGACCTCAGTCATGACCATTTTTTACTTTATAAATAAGAGTAATTTTTAATTGTTTTAAGGTACTAAATTCTTTACATGCCTTAAGGAGCAAATATCTTTAGGCTGTATATAATTACATATTCAATACTATTGCAAAGGCTGTTCTCCTCCCTTACCCCCAAAACACCTGCTTTGTTTATAATAATGTTTTCATAGAGCAGACAGAAATATTTTGTAATTTATGACTAAATAAAACTAGCAATCTAACACTTTACTTAAATACTTATGCCTACTCTTAATGTACATTAAATAAGCTGCATTACCATAACTGAATGGCAGCATTACTTTAGTGAAAATTAGGAAATTGCTACTGTTAGAAGATGACATTTCTAAGGGCTATAAAAGTCTGTGTTTATTTAACATACCTGGAAACCCAATGCCCCATGAGGGGAATTGTTAGATTAAAAATCAGGTTCTTAGCAAAGAAGCCAAAGGTTGTACCTCCTCGTAAAACAAATAATAGTAAGAGACAATACTGAAACTCTAACTATGCTGCTTTTATCCTCATCCTGACCACTGACTGAACCAATCACTATTTAAGTCAGTTAAGAGCATTTGCAGTCTGCCTGGGAAAATCATACTGGAGAATCGCAAAGTTCCTTAGACTACTCTGTGAGAAGGACTTGAATGCCATGATGTAACAGAATGGGAATGATCAGAAACAGCTTTTTTAAATAGTGTGAATCTGACAAGGTGGACAGAGGCTTGCTGACAGACATCAGCATACGTGCGTCTCACAGATGGAGTCAGGCATCTTGTAGCACTAACTGAATGATTTTCAGGTGGACTTCATGGAGATATGAAAAAGTAGTAACTGCAAGTTGCTGCAGGTGAAGGAACATTTGGACAATGCTCTCAGACACAGGATCTGATTATTGGGTAGTGCACTGTAGACTCAGGAGCTGGACTCCATAGTCCTTGTGGCTTCCTTCCAACTCAGGATATTCTATGATCGCATAAAGCTATTACAAAAAATTGCCTAAATCCGTTTACCATGGACTGAGATGCCTAAAAAGCAATGCCTACAAATATCAGTAATTACATGTATTAAGGCAAATAAAAGCTATAGTCAGGAATGCCTGCTAATATAGATTACTTTTTTTTAAATTAAGGAATTAAATCCCAAAAGACCAAACCCGTCTCTCTGTACCCTATGAAGTCTCTACATGAGAATATTGTAGCAGTGAATAAAGGACAAAAAACACTCAGGGGTGCAGGAAATCAGAAGACATAAAAAACAGATATGTTCAGAAAGCTCTGTATACAATGTACCTATTAATATACCTCAATGTTGCACACACAGAAATATATTCTCTATTAGAAAATGACTTTCTACAGTAGAGATCAGTTCATTAACAGCTCTTTACAGAGCAGTCACAAGAGTATTAGTGTGTGCTTGAAATAAATTAAAACTATTGGATAAAAGTGCTCTATTCACCAATAAGCAAACAAAGGTAAGCAAGTTTAATTCCAGCTGTACTAGAAGTTAAGACTCACAAGACTACAACATTCCATCTTAATTTTAAAATTAGAAAGGAATTTGCTTGCTCACAAGGTATTATTACACTGGGGGCTGATCAAGCAGTCATGACTGTAAGTGAGCACCTTAATGTCTGAAATCATCAGGAAAACATTCAGGTCAGTGATGCGTAAGGCTTCCTCTAAGAGATCCATTTAAAGGTGAGGAAATCTGCTGCCCAGTCCTCACCTGGAGTACTGTGCCCAGATGTGGGATCCTCAGTACAGGAGAGACATTAATCTATTGGAGTTTGTCCAAAGGAGGTCCACAGAAATGATCCAAGGGATGGAACCCCTACAGTGACAGGCTCTCCAACTCAAGCAATTCTGTAATGATCTCAAAACATCTCCCACGATACACTAACAAGGAAAAAAAGTTCCCAGAGACACCAGATTGCAATGTAAATCTGCTCTGATTTTATTACTAAAAAGAGAAGACAGGATTTTGTTACATATTTCCACAGGCAGTTTGGTCACCAAGATTATTCAAATTCGTGTAATCCACAGTGGTCTCTAAGGCACTCTGCTAATAATAGATTAATGAAGACCACATTCAGTATTTGAGCCCTTCTGCTTTTCGGTGACACTACTCACATTGCCCTGAGGGCTCAACAGGTGGCAAAGGTCTTGCTGCAGTTGCAGGAAAATCCTGGACCTAGTGATTTTGCTCAGGTGTTGAAGGACAGTGGGTCTTCCAGGTCATTCACATCACTAAACACCACAGAATAAATAACAATTCAACTTGAGCCCGATCCGAGTACTTGCTACTAAATGTACTTTATCTGATACGTCAGGATCCAGGAGAACAAAAACATCATGTGAGAATAGCATCAAAAAATTTGAATATGGGAAGTTCCTGAGATTTGGGAGTCTCTCCGAGATCCTTTCTGATATGATGGCATACATTGACAAAACCCACAAAACGTGTAAGGCAAACAGTACTCAATTCAGTTCAACTCTTTTAGATGATTTAAAACAAAACAAAAACAACAACAAAAACCACTTCTGAAGCCTTAGAGAATGTTAGTGAACTGTTTTCCTCAGTCAGTGCTCATATTGTTCTGCTTACATCTCTAGATAATTAAATAAAAACTTGATAGATTGAGGTCAATAAATATTAATCTGTACTGACACCAAATTAAGTCATCCCTACTTAAGCTGTTATTAATACAAACATTTTCCTAGGATGAAACAAGGATTTATCTGTCTCAGAGCAGGGTGCTTATTTCTCCAGCGTGTCCCACTCCAAGGCCCAGTTCACACCTATAAAAGATCCTGCCTCCCCTTCCTGCAAGATGTTGGTGAACATAAATTAACACAGAACATTCATACAAGTTATTCTGCGATTTTATTAAAGCCAAAACATCATTTTTCTTCATTTTGATACTTTTGACTAGAGTGTTTTAGGCTTGGGTCTAAACTGCATCCTTGCTCCCACAGCACCTTCCCTAAAGAAAACAATATTTTCTATGAAATAAATAAACAAAGTTTACTGTGGACTAAGTTTCGCTTGGTGGAGAGAACCATTTTCCACTGATAAACTGTTTCAACAGAAATTAACCAAAATTCCATTATCTGTAATGTAGACCCAATGAAAGAGAGGTGGGAAATAAAAGGCATGATATTCAACAAAGTTGTTTCTTCCCTAAAGACTGCACAAAGCCCAATTAGTTACAACACAAAACTTGACAAGGACACTAACCCTGGAATATCCCTGGGCATTTATATCATTTACATCATAGTGCTGAGCTGCCTGTTGCTTGGTAAAGCAGTGCACGAGTCCCCATGTACCAGAGCTGTGCACTGTCTGCAGTCCAAAAACACACGTCCTTCAGGAGAAGAGCACACACGTAGAGGATCATGGCACCCCTCCCATGGCACCTCTCCCAGTACTGCTTAAGACATGGGTAGAAAGCCGTAAGGAGTATTGAGAGGCTTTTGGAAAGAGCTCAAAGTGACTAAAGGAAGTAAAGGCAGCAATTTGATCTGGTTGTTCTAAGAATAAAAAAGAGCTGGTGCAGATAATCACATAAAGTAGTAAGAATTATGACAGGATCTCAGAGAATGTTTGTAGCCTGACTTACACAACCAAAGACCTCTTGACTCATGCTCCCTGCAGCAGGGTGAGTGCTCTGCTAAGGATGACAAGTGGCTGCTGGTGGGGGCATGAGGGGCACATGGCCACAGCTCTCTGCTGGGCAGGAGACAGCCCTGATTGCTGCAGTCACCTTACCCCGAGTGTGCCTGAAAGATTCCTCTTGCTTGGAAGGCCACTGAGGTGTCCAGTCCTGCAAAACCAATTGGTTCTTGTGTCCTTCAGTTGCTGAATGCCACAACTGATTTCTTTCCTTGATCATTAAATTAAAAACAAAAAGAAGATTCTGCTTTAAGCATGTTACGTTATGTTGGGTTATGGCAGATGCATATTGCTGTGGCTTTTATAACAAGCCTGTGGCCATCACCTGCTATCACCCACTCAAGGCCATGACAGGCAATCTCTCAGCATTTCTCACTTCTGTACAATGTGGTTTTCAAAAACTCATTCTCATGTTTTCAAACGGCATTCACGGTATTTTCTTCCAAAACATGAAGGCTGTTCTCTTTCATCCCTCTGAAAACTAGAACTTGCTCTACATAACTACTTCATCCTTTTTCCACATTAAAATAATAATAATAGAAATATTTCTACATATGGTTGAACTATACTAATCACTACTTTATAAGATTTTTGCCAACTGTCAAATACATTATTTGTGAATAGATTTTTGTTACCGCTGAACCAGCACTAGAAATAGTAAAATAATGTGCACTGAGTAGTTTTACCATGCCTTTTATTTTTATAAAATGAAATGACTTGGGAGTGCATTATTTTTTTAATCCAATATACTGGGTTCATTTTAGGGCCAGAGTACTCCTGTTACAATGTCCTTTCATAACTGCATTGCCACAAGGAGCCTTGAAGAACATCTCCTGGTGGCTATTCTAAAAGTAGAAGATTGTTCCAGAGTTCTGTACCATCCATATAGCAAGCGATTGCCCCATGCCTAAATCTCGCAGTGCTTTTTGGTTGCACTATTCACAGTCAAAACTCTATTTTTCTATAAAATTTACTGGGGTGTCTTTGCAAAAACGCGACAATTCATAATATCAAAATAAGTTAATTACTCTTAGATCTTAAACAGCTTTTATTATCTTACGTACTATTTAATATCCACTTGCAATCAAAACTACTAACATGGTTTTTATAGTATATATTTATCATATGATGAGAGGTTTATGTCCAGTTTAGAATGGACAGCTGCAGAAAGAACAATTTATCACTTTAGCACTATTTAACTACAAGAATATTTTCTGTGGAGAGGGCAAGAGGATCCTTAGCTTTTTATGGCATGTATGGAAAGCATATGTATGCATGTATGATGTGGGAAAAAAAACACTGATTTATTTGAGCTCTGTCATTATCTTTCACAGTTGCTACAGCACACATCTGCCTCTAAAAACTGTATCCTATCATACCTATGTAGCACCAAAGAGCTTTTTTCCATCAGCACCACTCATCCTGCTTTAACCTGTGTCAGTCCTCCTTCCTACTAGTTTCACCACCTCACAGCAAGCTCTAAACAGGAAACAGGTTCCAATTTTCCATGAAATATGAGGACACCACTTACGAACCCCAAGACACTACAACAGTGTCAGTCTAACTTGTTCATACAAAAGGAGAAGAGGCTGTGAAAGGCACAAAGTGATCGCTTCCAAACACAGACATTTGCAGCAAGTCAGTATTGACTTTGTTGTGTAACCACACACACACACACACACCCACCCACACCCACACCCACACACACCCTGTATGATGTGCAAATCACCACTTGTCTTGTGATACTGTATCCATACTAAGAGGGACTTTTCCACAAGAGTTTCCTTTAAGGGCTCATTTCTACCTTTTGACTTCTAAACATTTTTATTAAAATACTTACAAGTTTCCTGTAATATATAAACCTTTTACTTACCTTACTGATGCACTTTGGTTAATCTGTCCTTTCAGTATAGGTCAATTAAGTGCCTATAATGCACGGCTTATTGATTACAATGCCAGTTGCTTGCTGGGACCCAGTTTTTCCGGTCAATAACAGCTGGTGCACTTAAGTAATAAAATGATACTAGAGTTGTATTTTGTACTGCACGTGCCAGCTGAGCACACAGATTAATTAAGCTCATGACAAAGTAATTAAGCAGAAGATGTAGTGCAAAAAGGAGATGTTTCCAGTCAAAACAGTTGCACAAGCAAGTATGTTGAGAAACCTCTAAAACACCTCATCATGCTACAGCTGGAATAACAACTGATTAAAATTTCCATACAGTGTTCATAGAAATACTTATTAAAAAAATGTGGACTTACCTGAGCTGAATCCATTCAGGAAAAGAGAGCTAAAAGAAAAAAGAGTATCTAAACAGAGAAAAGATCTGAATGCAAGATGCAGTTTACTGTAAAAAAAGCCTGACTCGTTGTAGGACTCAGAAACATTAGAAAATTTTCAGTACATCAAGATTAACTAGTGTTATTGCCATGGTTGCAGGTTATAGCATGCAGGAGACAGAAACATGTTCAAGGACACCATGAAGCACTGATGGGTCCAAAGCTTAGCTCCAGGCCTGACATCCCACCACCAGTCTTGAGGGGCTCCCATTCAGCCAGCAGATCAGAGAGAAATTGTTTTTAAATAAATAGACCAAGTAAGTCTGATGGCTTTTATGACCAACATTTTCTCACTGGAAATGCTTGGAGGAATTTCAGGATAGAATTAGCATTTTCTCTTGCTAAAAACAAAATTGTTTACTTTAGAAAAAGACTTGCATGACTTACTTCTGCAAGCATCACTTTGTGGAAAGTTCAAGTAAACTTTACTTCAAATATCTTCTGTATCTTCATTTGGCATTCATTTTGCAAGTTTTTTAACTGGCTACTTGATACTCCAGGAAATACTTGTCACTTTTATCAGTACTTTTGGAGTTGAAGTTGTTATCATAGTTTTATCATTAGCTCTGTGTTGTCTTAAATTTGCAGTTCATAACTAACAAAAGCCAGTTCTAATAAATAACTGACATTCTAATATGAATATGTTTCTTTTCCTTCCTACGCTAAATAAAATGAACAATAACCTTTCTGATTATTGGATACTTTTTAAATGTAAGCATATTTACAGTCAATTCTCTTGGATTGGAAAAGTTATTGGACATATTTTTCCTGCTTCTGTTGGGGAACACCTAAAATATCTCCATATCACTTACAATCTAATAGAAAACTAGCTTCTGCTGCCACTTACCTCTGCTTCTGTATTTCCAAGCAGAAAGAATAAAGGTGGTACATTTTTTTCCAGGTTTGGGGATGTAAGAGAATAAAATCCAGTATTTTTATGTTAATTTCTGGAGTCCTAGTACTGTATAACCAAAGCAGGTGTGAAGCAGATATCACCCTATGCAGTGCAAAATGCAAAATAAAAAGCAGGCCAAGTTCAGAAAAAAATAACTTGTCAAAGTCCTGAAGATCACTAGCACTGCAGAGTTGATTATTCAACTACCTCACATACTAAACCAACACTGGAGATTTCTTTGGCAGCACTGCTCAGAAATTGCTCTGTCATTGGGAACAAGACAAATAAAGAAAGGTACAAAACACAGGATTTCTAAGCAAATCAGCTTGGATCCAAAATTTACAAGCTGAAGAAAGACTACTATGCAAACTAACTCTCAAGCACTTTTTAAGCATTCTAAGCAGTTTGGGTTATAACATTTTACACTGAATTTTGTGAAAAGCGTTCCTGCTCTCGGCTTCTCATTACTCCCTTGCAAGATTAGCAAAATTTGCAGTTGACTGCTAGAAGCTAAAAGCCAGCTCTGAAGTTCTGCTTTAACTAAGAGAAAAAAAGTGCTCACAGAACTCAGGGAACTTCAGCGGGCTTCACTCTGTCTGTTAAATACAAAAAATTGTCAAAGGTGCTTGTTAACATAGGCAGGTAATTACAAAAACTCATACATAAGCATACCTTTCAGACTAATTCTCACTTTGTGGGCTTATTAAAATGCTTTTAGGTACAAGGCTTGCTAGTAAAGACGTGCAAAGACTGAGGGGTGGGTGAGCAAGTGTTAATTCCATTCATCTGTTCAGAGAATTAACTGCTAGATATTTCAAGGACCAGAAGCAGCACATTATTTTTGTATATTCATCAGTTAATTCTTAAATAACATAGATAAATGCCACTGTATCCACAGAACAGAGGACTAATTGCTTCAGCATTGTCTAGTCCCATTCATTCATCTCCACAAAGCACAAGAACTCAATATTAAATAAGAACTCAAGTTAGCCATATATTTTATCATGGTGTCTTCAATTGAACAAGCAATAAATGAACATCCTCAAAAGCAAATTCTCTGTGGCATTTATCTACTTGTGACTATAGATGCGCCTGCAATCATCTCTAACATTCAGTCTTTTCCTCCACCTGATGTAACTTCACCTTTTATTTCTTAAAATGAGGTAAACAAAACAGAATATGATGTTCCTTGAAAGATTAGAGGTATTAAACACAGTAATTTGATTGTATTGCAATGACAGGTGTCACCAGACAATGCAGGTACATGTAGTATTACTAGTTCATTTTCAATTGTAATTAATGTATTCAGAAAAAGTGTTCCCTGGAAAACCCCCAAAACCACCAATGTTTGCACAAGACTAAAAAGAAAAAAAGAAAGAGAGTCACAAGCAAATTAATGTTTCTTGTTAAATTTGCTGGGTGATCTCAACATCACTGATTTGTCTCCCTTGGGAATACTCTACCCCAGTTGATATTCAAACAGACTTGTGCTGTTCACACTCTCCTGCCTGGTTTAACCTACCCAAAAGGTACATTTTCCCCAACCACTGGCACACCTGTAACTGTTGTGAATCAGAACCAACGAGGCCCCTTGCAGAAATGACCTACGCAGAAATGCAAATTGCTATCTACTTTAGAAATAAGAGCTTTTTAGTACATAGAAAATTGGGAAGATTTAGGTCCAAAGTGCCTGACACCTTCTCCTAACATAATTTTAAAAATGCTTTAAAAAATGATTTAAGAATTCAATGTCTTTTTTTTTTTTTTTTTTTTTTTTTTTTTTTTTTCCTCACTTGCTGAAGAAGTGATTGTTTTTAGGAAAAAAAAAATTCAGAAGACTTTGCAATGATAAGCCACTGCATTTTACATCATTCCTGTGAAGTGATTGCAGGTGTGTTCTTTTTTTTTTTTTGTTTATTTTGATTTTCTTGATTTGAAGGGCAGTGTTACCAGCTCAGTGTAACATTCAGCACCAAATACGCTGGAAAATTCTCACTTGCTCATTTTATGTTGCGTATGAACCACTAAGCTGACATAGGACATTCAAAATGACAGACTGCTTTTAAAAATCTCAGCACAGCTTTCCAAGTTCAGATGAATCAAGATAAAACAAAAATCAGAACTCGTAAGTTTCCTCCTCTGCAGCACATCTCATAGTCACCAATGGAATCACGATATCTACACAAGGAGTTGTACAGTTCAAAATGAATCATGTTGCAAAGGGATAAAATCCACCTGCTCTTCTCCTAGCTGGAATTTTCCAACCTATGTTTGCACATTCAGCAAAACTTGATCTCCTATTTCAAACAGGCAAGGATAGCATTCACTGCCTAGATAGATTTGCTCAAATATTCCAAGTACTGAAAAGAACTTATGTACAGTTTCCAACTACAATCCATTTAGAAGTACAGCCACGTGGACACTATTTTCCACCAGTAAGAAGCAGGACATTACCGATCATGCACTAAACCACAATTCAGAATGTTTCTATCTCATATATCATCTTGGAAAGTTCATGATTCGTCTGGAATTTCAGGGATTACCCATCGTACAGATTGTAATGATTTTTGTCCTTTTTACACAACTAGTGAAATCATGGCCTGCCTTATTACATGCACATTGCAGCGAAAATCCCCAATATAGTACAAAAATTATCATAGTTCTTGGAGTTCCTATAATATATAAGCACACTAAGAATAATTTGAGTCTCCCAAATCATGCAAGTCAGTGTCAGCAGACACTCTATCTAGTTAAAGACATTGTCAGGAGTCTTTTCATCCCACTTACTCTGCAATTGGTGAACATTCATCCACCTCACTGTGGGTAGAAACACCTCTCACTTTCAGAAGATAGGATATTTTTATGCACACCCTTATATGCAGCTGTTATTAAGACTGCAGTCACATCATTTTTTATTCTAATAGTGGGAGTACATAATCAGTTCAAGTGCTGCACTAGTAAGGAGAATTCAAGATAAATTATAAGTCATAGATAATTACTATTAATAGAAAATTTGCCTCAAGGGGAATGGAGTTATTAGATAAACATCACTGCAGTGCTTAGTAGCTCAGGAGTGGATAAAAGAAAGGAGAAGGAGTTGCTCTGGGATTCCTCCACCCTGTAATAGTTGAAGGGATTTTTTTTTTTAGAATCCTTTCTGTTCCTAGCCATGATGGATCACAAATTTAGATGTCATTTTAGAAAAAGCTTGAGAAACTAGGGAATGGTGCTGTTGTGAAACAGTGAGATATTTGGTGTATTTCCAGGAGACAGAATAGCTGCTCTGTCAAAGCAAAGCTTACTCTTACTCTCATACACATCTCTGCCTCAGCCAGTAGTGGTCAAGTCTCCTTGTTTGGTTACTGCTGAAAGTAGGAATTAGTAATCACAAGCAAGTTTGTGTGTATGTGACCTGTCTGCCAGTTCATACAGAACTAACTGACCATTGGTTTAAGTTTTATGCACTGAACAGGAAGAAATCTTTCCAAATCTGCCCTCCTTCCTCTCATCCCTGTTTTTATTGCGAAGTTATAATTTTCCTAATGTCAGATACTTGATTCCATGCTATAATCTTCGACCAACTCACATTTCCTCTGACAGTGCTTGAGAAAGGATTACCTTTAAAGTTCGATGGAGCAAAGCCCCACCAAGCCAGCCTGCTCTCAACCTCTAAGTGGCTGGCTGCTCTAGCACTCTTGGAGCACACCTAAGTTGTGAGCAGAGGTCAGAAGACAAATGATTTTGAGGGCCTGAAAACTAAATCAATATCCTACTAACACACACCCTGAAGCATCTCAGGGCTAACAAAGGACAGATTATTAACCTGACATCAAAAGGTTTTGAAATGAATGTCTCTATTATATTGCCCCAACTATAAAAAATTGCTTTTAAATCATTTTATAGAAAGCAATTGGGAAGAGATCACAACAATATTTCTTTTCCTACATTCAACACATCTGCCATTATTATGAATCCTCCCCCACCTTCTGTAAATACACAAAAATAATATTTCCCCCCCTTTTTTTTCTTTTTCTTTTTTTCTTTTTTTTTTTTTTTTTTTAAAGACCAACCTTACATTGCTTTGTTTGCTTGTTCAGTTGGAGCAGATAGTACAGGATTATATTTAAAATTTCTATTCTTAAAGTAAGGTCTTCTTAAGTTCTGTTCTTAAAATACTTCCAATATTTCTGGCAATGACATCACACTATGATAATTACTTGATAAATTAGCCTGATTTCACGCTGCTTTGCAGTCAAAGACTGCAAAGGAGAAATGTTACCTGGCATTTTCTGTTCTGCATGTCCACAGGCAACGTAAGGATATAGAACATTTTTCACGAAAAGAAGGTATCCACGGCTTACAGCTATTTCACATTTCACAGAAGGCTGATATACGACCAATTCACAATCTCAGTTCAACATGATTTTCGTGAAAGCAGAAGATTGGGTAATGGTAGAAAACAGAGGCATCCAGGAAAAGTAGCATTACCAGTGTTCCTGCTTGGAAAAATGAAGCTGTTACTTATAACATTGCTGATATGCAGCTCACACACAGTGATGCAATAGATGACCAAGAACAGCTATCTTCTGCATTATCATCCTCCTGTTAAAATATAAGAGCAAGGATACAAGGTTTCCTTGAATCTCAAGTAATTACAAGTTGTCTCTTTTTCTTCATAAACTTTTTGTTCTTTCTTCCTACTTCATTTCCAAAGCTGAACAGAGCATTCAATGAAATGAGCTGGGGGCAGCTGAGCCCTGTGGAACATGGAGACACGCAGGATGGGAGTAAGACCATAACTCACAATCCATATAACTGGCATTTCTTACGATACTCCAGATGCAGATGTTTTGCTTTTTGTTTGTTTGTTTTTAAATCAGTGCATCCAAACCAACTCATTGACATGCATCTCCCCCTTTTGTCCCAAACAGCAGTGCCAAGTCTGGCAGTGTTTGATCTCACTGTGCAAAGACATCTCAGGAAGGACATCTGTGAGCCCGTGCGGAAGCAGGGCCGCAGCTCCCCTGCCAGCTGGCCGAGGGCAGCGGATGTCAGCTGCAGAACAGCTGCTCTTCCACCTGCAGAAGTCATGGCGGCAAGCTGCTGTCAGAGCAGTGGGGGAAGATACAAATGTATATTTTCTAATTATGCAATTGCACTCTCCTGCCTATTTTCCATTTGGGAAAGCTGAGCAAATTGGCACAACTAGAACAACTACTACAGAAACAAACCAGGAATCAAAAACTATTCATTGTGATGACAAAAGTTACGATGTATAGCAATGATGAAAAGGAACTTAAACTGTAACACATAAGAAATGAAGAAACTTTTAAAGGCTAGATTCAATAATACATTAAGATTTTCCCTTTTTATGAAGTGCAGCAGTCAGAAGTGACACGATTTTGTCTCCGAGGTACTGTACATAAGACATCATTCATGAATTGAGGAACTTATGGCAGCTTGGTTTCCTTGTGCTATGCCAGAGTGGCCCCAGGATGTATGCCTGTGTGTTTGCTTCACGGGCAACAACAAACCTGGGCAGAACCTTCATGAGGCTCTGCACAGTTCTGCACTTTGATGCTTTGTTGCTTAAGCTCTGTGCCAATGTCAGTGAGGTACCCAAAGAGCTACTCAATGGAACACATGATAATTGAGTTTGATCCCTGCAGAATAGGCATTCTCCATCATAATGCAGGGTACTAAGAATGCCTTTATTGTAGTTTCAGACCCCAAAATAGTTTTCTAGTGCAAATATAAAAAGGTAGGATGTGAAATCAAGTCTAACTTCAGCCAGACTTCTTGCTTGTAGCACTGCATTCAGTATTACTGTCTGAATAGTAACTAGAACTCCTAGCTGGTCATGCCTAAAAAGCCTTCATAAGAAGCAAAATTTCACTTTGAAAGAGCTATGCAGTAATATATTACCTACTTTATCCTATTATTTTTAAAAAATAGAAGAAAATCAAAACAATCTTTAAATAGAAGATACTTTAAGAAAAGGAAAACTAGAAATTTGAACAAATAAAACACAAAAGAAAAGCATACAGCTTATACTATCAGTGTCCTGCCAATGGTTAGTAGGCCAAAGCCTGAACAATGCACTCATGTAAAGAGTGGAAGGATTTGTGTTTAAAAAGTGGGGTGCAGGTCATTTGATAAGAGTGGAGTGTTTCTGAATGAGCTCCCATTGGATCGGGGGTGTCTGCAGGCAAAGATATCCTTGAAACAGAGCTTGCCAGTAGTTCTCATAACCAGTTTTTCAGAATTCCAGTGTTGGTGTTCGGAGCAGTATTTCCAAAGGAGAAAAGTTGACAATTAAGCACTCTCATTAACACTAAAATATTAAACTTTTCTTCCAGGAAAAACAAGCACTGTCACCAAAATAGTTACAAACATTCAGGACTGTTTTGTTGTTGTTCTATGTTTGTTTTGTTGGCTTTCTTAAAGAAGAGAATCTCTTCCAAAACTCATGTTTGAAAAAGTGTTCTCACAAGGCTGACTAAAATTAGAATGAATAGAACTAGAATAAACACAATTTCATTTTGGTTTTCATCTGTTATTATTTTCAGCTCTCCATTTAACTGTGAATGATCATGAAGAAAATTTGTTTCTCTTACTAATGATACAGTCTTCTTTCATGTAGGATCACTCAGATTGAAGCACACTAATGAGGCTTTCAGAGCTGAACTCCTGCTTCCTACTTTGAGCAGAAAGCACAGATAGACTATTCATGGAAGCAAGGGAGAAGCAGCAGCTTTAGGAATGAATCCATAAGATGCCCGGGATAAGATCCTCAGAATGCCCCACTGACTTATGAAGGGAGGATGGTAAGGTGGAGGAAGGAGCCTGAACTACCTGCATCCAGCAGTACCTAATTAGATGCCCCTTAAATACATGCATATCTCCCTGGTTTGTACACAACAAGGCAGGCAACAAGCAGTACACATCCACATTACAAAAACAAGTTCCAAGCCCAGTACTTGTGATGGAAACACAAGAAGAAGAAACAGAGATGCATTATGAATAGCTAAGAAAGGCTACAGGAGCTCATTCGTACAGGGTTCACTTTCCTAAATACTCATGCAACTGGTAAAAAAGAAGCAAGAATCTTCCATGTCTGAAAGCAAGCAGCAGCTCATACAGACTGTTCACACATACAACACTTCTTTTACTATATATTCTCAAAATACAGTTTTCTTGCTAATAAATAGAGTAGACATGAAAATATTCCTGGAGCTTGGGAAGGGGCAAAAGTGATTCTTGCATTTGTGTCTTCCATTCACTTCTGGCTGAGCCCTTCTAAGGTTAGAAGCACCTTGTACTTGTACTTACTCCTCTACCTGCAGAAGACTAGCATGTAGACAGTTGTTTAAGCTGCTAAACCCGCTTTAAAGCAGGTGAGTCGAAAATTTGAAAAATCACATCCTGAAAAAATATCATATAACAATAAAAAGAGCTCTCAAAATAGTAAGGTCAGATTTATTAATGCATAATAGGGCCTTGGTCAAAGCAAACTAAAAGTTAGAAATATAGTATCTTGTTTTCAGTAGCATCTTAAGCCAGAAAGAGTAGAGTTAATGAAAAGTTAACGACAAGAGCAAAAGCAAGATATAAGTGAAAATTATAGGAGAAGAAACAACTTCTCTGCACATGAGAAATACATTTAAACACTCAGAATATGAGGAGTGATTAGAAATCAAGTCTACAGTTACAGAAAGTATTTGAAATATCTGAAATTTGCTCAGAAGAGACATTACAAGAACACAGTTCTAAAAAAGGAAAAGAAAAAACCCTCTGCAAATATTAGCAAGATAGCAGAAAAAAATATGAATACCAAACATCACTCCAAAGCTTTGAGAAGGTGATTTCAAAGGAAACAAGGAGATAAATGGATGACAACATACATATTAATGAGCCTGAAGCAGTTCTCAATTACAGTTCATTATCATCAACCATTTGAAAAGTAAAATCCAGATAAACAACTCAGCCTACTCTAGGCAGGAGTTGAAAATTGCCTGGCAAGAGATGCTTCCCTCTCAGGAATTCTGAGTAAAGGCAATGAGCCTCTGAATGTAGCACTTAGGATTCAATTCAGATAATGAAAAAGACTTGGGAAAAGGGGAATTGAGCTGCATTATCCAGAAGGACAAAAAGTAAGACCCAAAGTCAACATGCTATTCATACTGTTATGAAGCCTCAATTAAATACACCCATCCGTGCTTGTTGCATCTGATCTTTGCATTTCTCCCCAACCTCTCTCCCTTCATTTAAGCTTATCTCACACCTAGCCCTGTTCATTTTGTAATACTGCTCCATCAGCAAGTTTCAGGGGCTGCTGATTGGTTTTGTGGTGCTACTACAACAGAAACCTCCCTTGAAGAGTGCTGACTAAATGCAATTTCCATGACTGCATACATGCTGGGCATCCATTCAGAGCATACACTGTATAAGTGCAATGTCAGGATTTCTTGCATTGAAAGGACAACATGAGTCACCTGCCTTGTTTTAGATCCTAAACTGAGTTTTGGAAGGCACAAGGGCAGCACAAGGAGAAGGAGACAGGATTTGGAAACTGAATGAGTGAACTAAAACAGGTCGGGGAATTTTGGTAGGCAAAGACTCGGGCTCGCTGTACAGAACACAGTGCACAGTGCATGAGTTTTGGAAACTGTCCTTCCCCTCCCAGAGGCTGTGTCTGATTCCCATGATGCACAGGCCGTCCCTCAGCATTTAGATGCCAGGGGAGGCATTTAGAAATTTGTAACACGCAAAGGGCTGAAGGGGTTTCATTGACCCCACAGAGCTGTACATAGGAGTGGAGTGTTGATTGCTTTGCAGCTCCTCATCTGTGCCATTTACCAAGTGGCAGGTTTTTCCATGGAGAGCACGGCACCCAGCATTTAATTCACGGATGAGATGAAGCACCAGAGGCAAGGTGCCAGAGGAGGAGCTGGGCACCCAGAGGTGCTGCCAGGCCATTACCTCAGAGCCAGCTCTAACGCTGATGGAGGGCTGTGGCAACATGCTGGGGAGTTGCCCTCCTGTAGGGCTTCACACCCAGTGAACGCCACAGACCCCCCCATAAGCCACCAGACCCAGCCACAGGGAACCAAAGAACCCTGGTGTGGTGTCAGCAGCACCTCTGTGCTCCAAACTCCCACTTCATCTACTCCAACACTTCATCTGTAATCACCTATTTTTCATCCCTATTCTAAACCTATTTCATCAGTATTCAAAAACAGCCTCATCTAGTTGAAAGCTTCTTCAGCAGCCAATTTATAAGCTCTTTTCCATCAGCTCATCTCTCAGACCACTCAGAGGTGGGACTCATGACTAAACTACAGTTTCAGTTAGAACAAATATATTTGTATGCTCTGGCTGTCCCCAGCATCAAGAAAACTGGAGAAAGACAGAGAAACACTGCAATTGTTTCATACTAGAGTGAGACAGAGATTCAGTAGAGTTGGTTTTTCTCCTTCTTGTTCATTCCTATCTTCTCTTATTTTTCTAATTTTCAGACTTTTAACATTTGGCAAATGTATGCACTCTTGCTATTTTCATCTTCTCATGTTACAAAGTCTGCTGCTTTCACAGTTCCATCTCATACAATATAGGAAGCCATTTTTCAAGCCTCCACATTTTTAATAGACTTTTCTAATTGGAGCTTGAAACAAGTCACAACCTGCCACTGGGTCAGCAGTAAATTACTCCCTTGATGTCAGAAACATTCATTATGACTCCTCTAGAGTAAGCTGCTTTAGGCTTTTATCACCATCACACATTTAGTACACAGGCAATAAAGTATTTTTCTAACACTAGAAGATTATAATTTCCATGAAGACTATATTTGTTAATAGAAAGGCTAGGAAAAATCTAGCAGTTTGCTCATACTGTCAGAAACACAGATAGAAAATACAGTTGTCCTGTGCTATTTGGGTGTGTTTAGTGACACTATATGACAAAATCAGTAAAAGGAATTGTTCAGAATTTCCATTTCCTTAGACAGAGCAATCCATTTCTTGCTCTTTACAGTGAAATTGGGTGATCAGTCTGTTCTATACAGTATGGTTATATCATACTGATTTTTTTTTTATTAATTTTTTTTTAAAATCTTTTCTTCACAAAGCAGGTGTTGTCTGTTTCTTATCAGAATTTCAATTCATCATACTAAAGCCTGGAACACTAATCCAGGATGTGAAAACTTTTGCCTAATGAAATGAGCGAAACTATTGCTCAGTTCTACAGAAATATTTCCAAGTACCTCTAAGCGAAAGAAATTTGATTTCTCACAACTTTAATAATGGAAATGTTAATCTATGCAACACCTGTGTTAGGTCACCAAAATTTAGGAATTTTATCCTGCTATTAAGTATACTCGATTAGTTAGGAAATAGTTTTTCAAGAAATAATTACACAGCAGCTCCTCTGATCCTACTTTTGAATTCAATGTTGGAAGATGGTGGGATGCTTTCCCACAAGAATTATTGTTTTCCAAAGCAATTACTATTACTATTTTAAATGCATATGTTCTCTACAGGTATTGGGAAAGCAGAGCAGACATAATCAGGACAAATCTCCCAGTTTTGAGACATTCACTTGTGCAGACATTCCTCAAACGCTAAAACCAGATTCTGCTTATCATAAACTGTGGCTTAGAATGGCCCTGACAATTACGAGACCTATTCAAAAAACAAACTCCTCTCTTAAATTATGGCCCACACACATCAAGTCTAATGGTGTTCAGGTAAAAAGTGAGAAGGATGTTCAGAACTCAAAGTTTCCCCAGCATAAGTTTTTACATGGGGGTATTACCCGTGTAAATCAGTATTTGTTCAGCATACTATTTTCTGCTTATTTATAGGAGACGTAGCAACTCCAAGGCATCTCAAATATATATGAAGTTTCTATTTCTCTTTATAAACCAAAAAGCCAAATTTGATGTTTTTCTTCCTGCAGCTTTGATTACAAAATTGATATCTATGCATCATTGTAGAGCATTTTCTGCCTTATTACTTAGTATCACAACAATGTTGCATTATTTCATTTCAGACATATCTCAAAATAACATCTGTTAAAATAACTTCTTGTGAACTACTAAGCCCAAAGTATGCTTATGAAAATCAATGGGAATAAGTTGTCAAATTTATGTTAACATTTTATACGCAATGTTTTTGTGGGATATATTGCACATCTATCAGTTCACTGTATTGCTACTGCAATAAAACATTGTTTCTAAATGCTTTGAAGTCACCAGCATCCATGAAAAAGAAGCATGAGTGTACGAATGGGAGACCTTTCCAATCCAGAAGTTAATTTGCATGACATTACGACCTTGTTTGCATTGCAGAATGTCAAAACATTCCTTTCAGAAAAGACAGGCATTTTGAATACCCAGAAAATGCAGTGAGAGCTTACTTAATATGTTATTATTTATATTTCAGCTTCCCCAGTCTTTTCCAGAAGGGTGTGAAATAAAAGAAAATAAATTCTTATGGTAGAAAGGGTGTGTGTGCATATATCTATATATCTATATCCAGGAGAACAATGTTAAAATGTATTAAGAAAAGAGCATTAAACTATTCCCATTCCTCCCTATTAATATTACACTGCATTTTAGAATAGTATACCCACTATCATTTTCTCAGATAATTTATCTTGCCAAGGATAAAATTATTACCTTCATTTTCAGTTTCCTAAAACTTAGCCCTTAGTTACTAGTTGCTTTTGCTTGCAGGGCTGAAGAGCACAGCCCACAAAGTTTTGCCACCTGACTGCTATCTTACTGCCGTTAGTTAGGATCAGAGGTGTTCACTTAAGAGTGGGGTGAAGGAAACTGACATTAAGCAAAGGTAGAGCTGCTCCCACTGTCAGCAGTTGACAACAGGTCTTGAATAGATTGGTTCAGCACGTGCTGCCATCCTGCTGACAAATCTGGCTTTTCTAAAGGGAGAGTAAAGAAAGACAGCAGATACACTCACATTTAGTGTTCTAAATGTGCTAAGTGGTATTTTGATGTAATAAGGTTCTTCTAACTAATGAAAACCACACTCCAGAAATACTTGGAAAAAGCATCATAAATCTTTTAACCCTATAAATAATGTCATAGCATATGAATACATGACTGGAGTCCAGAATGTAGCATGTTTTTCCTAAATTCCCAGCTTCTAGACTATTTGGAAAGTACTCCTTTGTAGCACCAAGAAAAACTGTACTTAGTGCTTAAAAATTGTGCTTAGGTTAAGCACCTCAGACTTTATTCCTAAAAAGAGAAATAAAAATGATTTAATTACAGTCCACAGCTGAAGATTCCCATGTACATACAGAGCTCTCTACTCTTTTTTTTTTTTTTTTTTTTTTAAAAAAGCACCCAAGAGCAACAAACTTGCCAGAAAATAATACTTATTAAATCATAGCCCTATCTTTTCAAGAATCTAGAGATGTAAAATCTTCCAATAGATGGCCACAACGATATTATTTTTCAATTTATTCCTTTACTTTTATTCTCTCCAGTATGTTCTCATGTAGTTCTTAATGAAAATATAATCAGCTATCACACTCAAATTAGAGAACGCAAAACCCCTGGCAGGCCCACAAACACACACACGCTGGCCCTGAGGACAGTCTTACCATTTTTAAGTGGAAACTGTAGAAGCAAATCTACACATGCATCACACCAAAGAAGCCTGACTTCTAGTATTCAACCAAGTTATCTATCTGACTTTTGTCCTATGAGATTCTATGGTTGAGGAATTATTTCACCTGTGAAACAAAGAGCTGCCTCCAGGGAAAGGGCCTTTCATTCAGAAATGCAGAGAACAAATTGGAGAAGAAAACTAAGGCTCTTCTCAGAGTGGTCTTTTGTGATTGGATAAGAGGATAGTGGTCCTGCTCATCCATAACTGTGGTGACAGACCTGCAGAGGGGTAAAGAGATGCACCAGTGTCTGCTTGATGTCATCAATTCACAAAGTCCAGTCTAGACACTAACCCTAGACCTCATGCATGATAGAAATGCTGAGGATTTCAGAAAGTCTGTACTGAAAGAGGTGATAATTTCAGATTTGAATTCATTGTTGTTGACATGTATGCCAATCTAGCCTTTCCTTTGAGTCAACATATGATTTGACCAGTGTACTAAACACCATCTTCATTTTATTTA
This sequence comes from Centrocercus urophasianus, assembly GCF_019232065.1. NCBI lineage: Eukaryota > Metazoa > Chordata > Aves > Galliformes > Phasianidae > Centrocercus > Centrocercus urophasianus. The sequence goes on along the minus strand of NW_024884822.1, from coordinate 5,145,075 downwards.
CTTATAGTTTTCTAAAGGGAAAAAAATCTGTGTTTTTTTAATGAACTTCTCATTATTCTATTCCAGACACTACTGGGAGATCCTTCCCCGAATACATTCCACTAGGGGAAATCTTTAGGGAGATATGCTAGTTCTTCAAAGACTCGCAAAGCAAATTCATGTAGAAGTGGCTTGTAGGGAGGAAAGAGAGGTTATCCATTGCCTCGTATTGTGAGATGGGATCACCTCTTACCATGGTGAGCTTCATAAATCTGGCAGAGTTTATGCTTTGATTCAGAGACCATTGGGAAAGCATCCACTTCACCAATTGGATTTCAGGAAAGAAGGGGGGTTAAGCATGGAAAAAAACAGAAGAATTAGTTACCTACAGCAAATGCATGTTATCTCAGACATGAATTATGCCCATGGCAGATAACATATCTGAAACTTAGATGCTGTGTTGCCTTGATCAGCCAATTCTCCCATCCCCCTTGAGATTATATATAGCAGGAATTATTTGTGTGCTCTGAATCATTATTTTTCTTTGAAGCATCTAAAAATACTATTGCTAGAGGAAGCCAGCCATTTGAACTATGTATATTTAGTCTTCTCCAGCTGCTGGAAATGCTGATAGGATTTGAATTTATCAGAATTTTGGTTTAGGCTGCAGTTTTTTT